>NC_086154.1:205205713-205508744 GCF_035149785.1 Candoia aspera | reverse complement strand
AGGTCAATCAAAAATATAGCAGGTAAGCTTACTAAAATATAATATCTGGTAAAATTAAAAGAAATAAGCTGGCTCAAATTAACAGCCATAGTTAGTGTTAGCTATGTTTTAAGAAAACAAGCCAGTATACATTTGAAGTTAGTTTATTTCCCAAAACTGTAGTTAAGGTTAAACACAATCTGCAGGGTCAGAGAGAATGAGTTGCTGAACCTAGCTGAGTATAGAAGGAAACATTCAAATCACTTTGTGATCACACTGAGGGAGGAAAGGTCACTCTCAAGTCCATTTGCTAAAGCTTATTTTAATGTAATGTACAAACTGAGTGACATTATTTATTCCAAATACAGAAACTTTATACTGAGAGAATGTTCTACTGAAACTTGACAGTTCCTTTCTACAAAAATCCAAAGATGATCTGCGAATATTGACATCTGGAAAACACCTTGTTCCTAGTAGAAACTTTTTGATCAAAAATCCCACATCAATAACCTCCAAACTTTTTAATGACAGAAAGTCATGAAAAAAAAAAAGATTAGAGACCTTCTTATTAAAGATAAATGCTACCTAGCATTGGCAGCACCTGGATAACCTTCTGTGAACATGGACATTAATTTGGATCAGGCATAGTTAATATTAGGATGGGAGTATTCTAGCAACTATAAGGGCTATTAGATACACTGAAATGTAAAAAAGAATCCTGGAAGAAGGAAATGACCAATTATTTCCATATATTTGCCAAAAAACCTACAGGAACATTACCCATGAAGTTCCTAGCAGTCAAGCCAGGTTAGAAGAGACTATATATTCATTCTCTGCTAGGAATTAATTATAAATGTAACAATTCAGATGAAGAATGACTAGGAGATGTCTGACTTAGATAAAGAGCCCTTTGCAAGCAAAGCAGAACAGCAGTTGTTGCATCAAATGATTTAGTTTGAGATAACTGATGCTTGCACTCTCATAGGTGATATAATTCCATAAAGAAAGGGTCATTCTCAGAAGAAGAAATCATGTGTATTTATTTCTGTGGTTACATGAATGCATTTTCAATATCCCTGGATAAAACTCAAGGAGGTAATTGAAGAAACAGAGATGGTATCATAGTGATAAGGAAGAACTTCCCAGTTAGGTAGAATGGGATGGTATTGTCCCCAACTCAGCTTAGATTGTAAAAGCTTTTAAACACAATGATGGAGAGTTGAATCTCAAGCACATATGTAGGAGTTGTGCAGCTCCATTTAAAAGCCTTATTCTGGAAAGAGATTGCAAAGAATTCTGCTACTCATGTTGGCTTCTATAAATATTGATGATATTTATGAATATTTTATTTTACGAAGACTTAACGGGAGAACAGAGGATGCCCATAAAATACAGACACTGGGGAAATATGTCTAGTAGTATACTTACAGCCAGTTATGGGTTTATGAAATTGTGGCAGGGCACATATAGCATTTCTTTTTTATTATGAATCCTGAACTACAAATCTGAAACCATTGACCTTCAGCCAGCTTGTTCACAATACAAAAACTTGTTTATTTAGATTATTCTCACACTTGGGTTGAGGTTGTAAAGCATTCTAATTAACTATGTCTTTCTTAGACCTTGGATGCTTAAATTAGAATAGATGGCTTCACTTCTCTGGCTCTTTCATTTCAGGTTTATATTAAACCACGTGAGGAAATTCTCAGGATGTTGGGACAGTAATACTTCCAATGCAGGGCACAGGAGATGGACTTTCTGCTACAAGGTTGTAAAATGTAAAGCCATTAACACTTATGGGCTGTTTGGGATAAAACTGAATTCCTAGGCAGCCCTACACTTGATATACAAATTGTTGAACTGCATGGTGATGAAGCAGCAGCTTCATAGATGTGCCTGACCCCAACTGACTCTGAGCAGCTCACAGATACAAACACACAAACACACGATGGGGATCCAATCAGCAACAAACAGATCACGCACCCAGCAAAGGTCTCTGAAAGCTTTGGGGATGAGCAGGTCTTTAAGGGAACCTCATTCCAGAAGGCAGGTGCCTTGAGAGAAAAAGCATACTTCCAGGGTCCAGACAGACAGCACTGATTAATCGAAGGAACTGGGATTATGCCATACCTGGATCAGACTGGCATGGCTGATACCACAGGAGATAGGTAGTATCTCAAATAACTAGTCACTATGCCATGTTGGAGGAAAATTCTGAGAGTGCCTTGGACTGCAAGAAGATCAAACCAGTCCATCCTCCAGGAAATAAAGCCAGACTGCTCACTCGAGGGAATGATATTAAAGGCAAAACTGAAATACTCTGGCCACATAATGAGAAGACAGGACACCCTGGAGAAGATGCTGATGCTAGGGAGAGTGGAGGGCAAAAGGAAGAGGGGCTGACCAAGGGCAAGGTGGATGGATGATATTCTAGAGGTGACGGACTCGTCCCTGGGGGAGCTGGGGGTGTTGACCGACAGGAAGCTCTGGCGTGGGCTGGTCCATGAAGTCACAAAGAGTTGGAAGCGACTAAACGAATAAACAACAACATGCCATGTATGGCTTTATAGGTCATAAAAAGTCTTGGTAGGATTGAGTTGGGGACAGTTTCTCCCCATCCAGACCTGCAGAGTCTCCAGTCACTGGGACAAGACCTTGACAGTCTCACCTGGACAGCCTAGGTCAAAAGATAAAATTGGGTATCATCAGCATACTGATGATATAATTGGGTATGATTGGATATACTGATGTTACTGAACATCAAACTAGTGAATGACCTCACCCAGTGGTTTCATATAGATGTTACATAGAAGGGGAGAAACAGTCTAGCCTGTGGTACACCACATATCTAGCAGGCTCCAGTTTATTCTTGATGTCCGATCCTGCTGTCCTTCTATTTAATTTATCTGTGCAACTTGACATGTACTTCATGAAGATGTGATGTACTGTATATAAAGTAACTTTTTTGTCCAAACTTGTGCATTCCAGCTGTTTTTGATTCCCAGTTGATGCTGGCTGAGAAGCATGATAAAGACCAATAAAGTAAACTGCAGTGTATTGAAACATAACCAATCCCAAAGTGAAAATTGCAATTTTCTTTTATTTTTGAAGACTAAGAATAGGCCAATGAAAGAGACATTAACAAATGGGCAATTTATGCTGCAGTACAGGGAATAGTAGAAGAGAATAATTTTAGTATAGGCTTTTAATATGGGACCTCTTGATTAAAAGTCTATGTTAAATTACAGATCTCATCATTCCTAGCTCTGAATGGCTGTGCTGGATGCAGATGATGTGAATTTTATTCTAGCATATTTGGAGTATACCAGGTTGGGGATGGCATAGGTTGGCAAGCAATGGTTCATAGCAAAAGGCTTAGAGGATAAACCATTTGGAATTACTGAGGGCATCTTGAGGGTAATATTGTTGATACTAAAAGAGTTTGAGAGAAAAGATGTAGAACAGTGAAAGGATTAGGAATTCTCCACTGATTGTATTGTTCACCATCACTGATCTTACTGTTCTCCTTATCAAAACAATCAACTTAATAATGTTTTGTGGGAAGCTTCTGGATAACTGAAACACCAATTTAATTCAGTGACCTGGCCTCAAGAACAGCAGTTCATATCTGAGTTATTGCTGCAATAAATCCATCAAGCTAATCTTCTAGTTGTACATTCAGTCCAGGTTCGGCATGTAATGTATTAGCAGATTCACTGAGAGAATAACATCAGAAGGAACAAAGTAGGGAATCAAAAGATGAACCATATCAAAAGATACTTAGAAATTATTATAGCTAGGAATTGGACAAATGGAGAGTCATAGAGGCCTTCACAGACCAGTACTATTCCAGTGAATACAGTGAATATAATTCAGCTCAGGTTATAATAACCTGAAGAACAATTCATACTATTCCAGTGACTAACTGAACCCCAATTGCTTTCTAAATAGCACTAAATGCACTCCCCTCCAGAAATAATGATGGAAAGTCCTCTGAAACAGGTAGTCCATCAACTCATAGTGAAATTCTGTAACTACACATTTCCTTTGAGGAATAGCATTGAACTAACTAAACAGCCTGCTGTCTTAGTTAATCCTGCATAATCAAAACTAGCTCCTTTTCCTTTACTACTATTCTGTGCCAAGGAATGATACCCCTAGAAAATGCAATAGAAGAACTGTGGTGATTTGAGAAAGAATTTGCATAAATAGCACATTTCAGTGAGAAATTGGAATAAAAACTGGCTGAGTTTGAGGATGCTCCTATCCAGTTAGATGAACAGGAAGGCAAAAAAAAAATAAAAAATAGAAGATTTATTTTTTCAGACAAGTAAATTCTGTGGGAACTGTCAAAAATGGGACATTGTTTTTAGATCTAAACCTGCTTGCTAAAGCATTGATAAGCTGAATGGCCATGGTTTAGTTTTCTTTTGTTCTGATGTTTTCAGAGGTAGCGTGAGCTCCTCTACCTCTAGGTAGTTCACAGGCAACTGAACTGGGCTGACTGGGCTCTTGTATTTGAACCTGGCAAGCTGATCTCTGATTGGTCCATGCCATGGGAGTCCAAGAAAGCTGGTTCAAAATGGGCCAGTTGGATGAGAAATTGAGATGGATGGCTATATAAATGTTTTAAATACATAAAATAATAAATGCTCACTATAACCTCCCTACACTGCCAGTCGGTTGGCCTGACCAAAGTCCACTCACCTTCTCAGCCCCCACCTAATGACAGGGGTAACAATTTGGGGGTTAATTAATGACTGTTTTGCAAGCCATGACATGTAGTGGAAAAGTGTTGATGGAGCACCATCTATGTGCCCAGTAAGGAAGGGCACTGCTGTATGCATGGCAGTATATGGACCTCAACACAAGACCACATATGGCACTATTCACAGAGAGAACGGTGGTGGTGGTGGTGGTCAAATAGCTGCCTCTTCCTCTTGATTCCTCCCTGAAGCAAGTTGTGAAAATTGTGGATGCAATCAAATTGCAGCCTTTAAGTACCCGCCTTTTCAGCATGATATGTAAAGAAATCAGGAGTGCTTTTCAAAGGGTAAACATATACTTAATTTTGAATTTATTTCATGGTACAAATTTAGTTTAAAATATATATTTTTAAGGAAAAGCATGCAACTTCTCACTGAAAAAACATGAATTCCTTGCTCTTTAAGACAGAAATGTAGAGAGCATTTTAGTTTAATAGGGTGGTCCCCACATTTTTCAAACATTTATTTATATGTCAGTGGCAGCACCAGATTGGAAAAACACTGACCTGAACAATACTTCGGAAACTTTTGTGTGTGTGCCACAGATCATCCTTGCCTATCTACTTTCTGCAGAGCTTCCAAGCATGTCTCTTTGGGATTCTTTCTTATTTCCTTGTAAACTCTGTTTAGCTGTTTTGTTTAAATACAGTGCTCACTGAAAGCATATTGTCCTTTGTGTGTCAACTGAATGTCCTTTTCTTTTTATTCTAACTTGAGAAGAACAATGTGAAAAAGAAGATAATTTAAATTAGGACAGTTTAATTATATTCAATAGAAGTTAAAACTGTATTCCCCTGTAAAATCTGAGGTATTACCAATACAGATAGCTCTGTTCTGATACACACACACACACACACAGATGCACGCACACACAGAGAACTAGAAGAGGCATATAGTAATTTATTTAAAATGCTTTCCAATGTCATCAAGTAAATAAGGAAATAGGCATCTCTGATCTTAATGTGAGCTTTGCTCATCAAGTCTTTGACCCAGTAACTGGATGTTTTCACCTTTGAATATAGGGCAAAGAATTTATGTTGATAGTGATCATAGAGTATCCCTCCAAATGAACAAACACATTTGTAGAACAGGGTGTTTGAACTTGAACTTGAACTACTGATTGTAGAGATTATTTGATAATTTATAGCATTCTTATGAATTTATTTGGCTAAAACTGCTATTATTTCAATCAAATCCGATAGCTATTTAAGCATGGCTGTCTGCTGAGGGGCTGGGAAGCCCCCTCAACAGGCGTACTGGATGGCAAATATTTAAGCCAGTGTAATTTGCATATTACAGGTAGTCCTCACTTAACATACACTTTTTCAGGGACTGTTCTAAGTTATGACAGCGTTGAATGAGGGGGATTTATCACAGGTCCTTGTAGTTGTGGCCTTCACAGTCACATGATTTCTATTTGCGACCTTCACTGCCAGCTTCCGACAAGCAGAGTCAATGGGGAAGCTGGCAGGAGGTTGCAAATGGTGATCATGTGACCACAGGATGCTGCGAATGCACAGGATTAGTCTAACAACAGCAACAGGGACTGCTGGAACTGCTGTCATAAGTCACCATGGTCACATGATGTCGCACTTTATAACCGTGTCACTCAGCAATGGAGTTCCCAGTCCCAATTGCCATCAGTAAGTGAGGACTACCTGTACTTGAGAGTTTGGAGTTGTTCACAATGTGAAGTATTTGTTAGCTATTTTTTTTTCAAATATTTGTGAATTTAGCATGTTAATTTCACATGAGTTCTGATCAAATTGCCCTGAATCACAAGACAGCTTTTTAAAAATTTCATTTAAAATGCCCATGTCTGCCCATTATTTTTGTCTGTTCTTCTTATTCATCTTTTCTGCATCAACATGGACTGTCAGTGCTTGAATCTGAACAATAAAATGACAACCAAAAAAGACTAATCTTTTTCATTTTTTTCCATTCATTAGAATCTTGCCCAGAGATTGGAACTTTGCTCTGGTGCTGTCTGATGCAGCAACTGATTCTTTTGAAACATATTTTTAACAGTCAGCTAAGAAGTTGCTAAGCTCTCCTGGGAAGTAGTCTTCTTTCCAATGAATGTAATAATTCATGATCCAGAGTTCCTCAAAGAATAAAATGCTGTACTGCATGTAAGCTGCTAAATACTGCACCAAACTGTAAGCAATATATCCTCTTTGATCAATACTTTTCTGTACTATAAGAGGCTAATTCAATCTTAAATTGAATATTTATCCCTGTTTCTGAGCCTATAAGCATGTAACACAAAAGTGTTCCTCACTAGGTGCACATGAAGATATATTTCAGTGTCCTTCATAGGAAGGACCGAATCTGATTGAGTTGCTATCAAGGCCTACCTTGTGGTGGTAAGACTGGTGAAATGTCCAGTAACCCACCTACAGGGCTGCACAGAGAAGTTTTCCAAGCATCTGGAGGATAAAATTGCTCAGATTCGTGCCAAGTTGGATGCCAAGCATGGGGCGTGGCCTGTAGAGATGCCTGGAGAATGTACTTACCCAGTTGTCTGGGAACAGTTTGATCCTGTTGGGCCCAAGGAAGTAGACAGGGTCCTCCTGACTGTAAATGCCACCACTTGCCAATTAGATCCATGCCCCTTCTGGCTGGTGAAGGCAGCTCAAGAGGTGACGTGGCGGTGGATCCAGGAGAGGGTGGACTCATCCGTGAGGGAGGGAGTGTTTCTGACAACCTTTAAAGAGGCATTGGTGCACCCCCTCCTAAAGAAACCATCACTGGATCCCACAGTACTGGACAATTTTCATCCAGTCTCCCACCTCCCCTTTTTACGGAAGGTGGTTGAGAAAGTGGTGGCACTGCAGCTCCAAAGGATCCTGGATGAAATAGATTATCTGGAGCCTTTTCAGTTGGGTTTCAGGTCTGGATATGGGATGGAAACAGCATTGGTCGCATTTTTGGATGATCTCTAAAGTTTGAAAATAGCTGTTTTAATCAAGTATGGTTAATATAATCTTGATTTTAGAGAAAGGAATAAAGGAATGGTTGCAATCCAAGTTGACAGGATTACTTTTTAAAATTTGATCACTGAAGCTGGAGAGAATTTGGCAGGCCCCAACAGGTGACAATGCCTAGCTGACCTTGGCTGATCTACAAAGCTAAGCAGGATTGACCTAATTAGTCCTTAGAGGAGAGCCAGTCAGCAGGGTCCCTAGGAACTGATGCTTTCATCACTGTAGTGAAAATGACATTCTAATGTCATGCCACAAGCTTTCAATGTGCTATGCCATGACTTATTATTAGTATTATTTTATCAAATTTATACATGGCCCATCTCACTATGCAAGTGACTCTGGACAGCTTACAAATAAACTATAATTATATTATTATTAAATACAGCCACACACTCCAATGGACTCTGGGCAGCTTCCAAAATGTAATAGTAATGAAAATGATTAAACACATAAACAAAATGAAACAAGACAATTCGGACTAAAAACAGCCATTAAAACCAAGCACAACAGCCCCCCCCCCTCCCGCAACACATTAACCCCAGGCTTGGGATGAAATCCAGGTTTTAAGAGTTTTTTGGAACCCCAGGAAAGAGGGCACCATCCATACCTCTGGGGAATTCTACTCCAGAGGGTGGGGGCTGTGACTGAGAAGACATGCTTCCTAGGTTCCATAAGATGGCAACATTTAATAGAAGAGACCTTGAGTGCAACTATTTTGCCTGAATGTACTGGGCAGGCAGAAGCAATGGGAGAAATGTCAGAGTCTGTATCATGATATTGCTGACATCATTTTGACTCCTCTTCCCTCCACCTGTGGGCACTAATGGAGTCTGCTGAGATTTACACATCTAAATGGATGGGGAAATTTTAAGATGCAAATGAAAGTAGAAGGATGGTGAATATTTGTCAGCATGAACTAAAAAGGCTATGTGTATGTGTGGATGTTGCACAATCTTATGAGACTTGGCCATGTCAAAAAAAAAAAAAGGGAATGGGATACTTTATATGTGGGAAAGCAAGAAGAAACATGATTAAAAAAACTTCTTCCTTTTTTTCTGCACTTTGCATAGCATTGCTTCAAAAATGAACAGTGTGATGGATATGGATATGTGAATGAAAGAGCAATTCAAAATATTATGATTTCTATTGCATATAGAGATGTTTAAGTTAGAAGACAACTTTTTAGACCCTATTTAATCTACAGCATTTTAAAAATAATACCTTAGAGTTCAGGTTATCATTAACAGAAGAAAGCTGCAAATAACTAATTCAAAACTGAAATGAGAAGTACTGTGAACTGAGGGAATTAAATGGTGTTTTAAAGTATGAACCGAAAGTCTAACAGTTCTATTAAGAATGAAAATTATTAGCAAGTTAGTAGGCAATGCAAGAGATGATAATGATCTCCCCAAACAGTATGACCCATTATAACCAAAACAGAATTTATTCTAAAAACATTTTCTGGGTAAACTAGTAACTTGTGTTCTTGTATTAAAAAAGTAATATACAGTATTTATTGGACCTTCTTAATATTATAAATTTGGAAATTTCTTTTAGTAATGTAAGTGCAAGTATCTTTGCTTTCACAATTAATTTGAGGGTGAATATATGAAAGGGCCAAGCAGAGTTTGCAGTAGTGAATCCAGTTGAGACAATTGGAACAGGTCACTTGAAAAGTAACTATTAGGGGAAAAAAAATATTTAAAAGAGGAAAAACCAGTTTGCTGTACTGCTATACCATACTAATATGCCAGGAGGTTTAGACGATGAGTGACATATATCCATAATCAAGATGAATAATTAAAAAACAAAAAAGAACCAATATCTGCCACAAGCCAAAACATTAGAACACATTTCTAATTGTGTTTGCCTACTTTTCCTGCTTATGACATGATTGCATTCTATCAATGCATTATAACATTTTATTTTATATATTAATGTACAATTATTTTGAACTTTATGTTTGAGTGAAGTTAAATGCAGAGATCTCATACTAACAATAAAGGTGTGTATTGTGAAGGCTATGGTTTTCCCAGTGGTCATGATATGGCTGTAAAAGATGGACCACCAGAAAGGCTGAAGAAAGGCAAATTGATGCCTTTGAGTTCTGGTACAGGAAAAAATTGTTGAGAACAACTTTGACTGCAATAACAGTAAATAATCTTTTCTTTCTTTTTCTTTTTTTTTTTTTGGTGCCTTCAAGTCAGTGCTGACTCCTGGTGACTACCTGGACAAGTTGCTGCAGTGTTCTTGGAAAGATTTAAGGAAGTGGTTTACTATGGCCTCCTTCCTAGGGCTGAGAGTGACTGGCCCAAAGTCACCCAGCTGGCTTTGTACCTAAAGCAGGACTAGAACTGATGGTCTCCCAGTTTCTAGCCTAGTGCCTTAACCACTACACCAAACTGGTTCTCAATCTAATATTGTACAAAGTAAAACCAGATTCCCTACTAGAAGCAGTAATCAATAAGCTAAAGCTTGAATGTTTGGGGCCTATGATGTGAAGGCAAGAGTCACCAGATGGGACTCTGATGCTTGGAAATATTGAAGGCAATCAAAAAAGAGCCCAGCAGAAGACCTGGGTGTGTTTGGTGGATCTGTGATCCAAATATACCCAGATCTCAATAATGTTTCTGAATTAGGGAATTAAATGCAAAAAGATAGGATGTTTCTGACACAGCCAGGTTCTACACCTTTTAAAACTTTTAAGGTTAGAATAAGGACTAGTCACACTTTGCCTTATATCTTGCCTAAGAGGCTGAGTAATTGTAAGGAGCAAAAGTTTTGCTATAACCTTTATTGAAAATTAAGGTATTGGTTTGTCCCTTAAAGTCTCCCCAGGTGGCCTGTGTGGGGAGGGATTCAAATGAGAATCTTTGCAAAGTCTGAGGGATCCTTTTTGCCCTTTATCTTTCCCACACACACACACACACACAAAATCCCAAATTTTAGCCCTGCCCACTTGGGGTTCTGAGGCTGCAAGTGGTCCTCATGCTGAAGGTAGCCAATCCCTGTTTAAAACCAGCACCTGGAACATAATTATCAGCCAATGGAGATCTTTCAACATTGAATGGTGAAAGCCAGTTTGGTGCAGTGTTGGTTCAAGACCAGCCTCAGCCCTAGAAACTCAATGGGTTATTTTGGCCATTCACTGTCTCTCAGCTGAACCTAAGCCACAGCCTTGTTGAGATGAAATGAGATCTTTCCTGTAAGCTGCACAGTAATAAGGTCATGGTATCATGGATGGGGAACAATTTAATTTTCTGGACACCCTTCCATGATAGCTCCATACAGACTATGCTAGAATAGCTTAAAGTTAATCAAGACATACAGCATACAGATGTTGGCCATATCAGATAAACTTAGCAAAATAAGGTACTACTATATTTGCAACATAGTACCTTACTATGTAAGAACCCTTCAAAAATCTTAGTATCAGAGAAAATTCATGGTGATTTAAAAATAAAATAAAATGAAATTAACTGTATTTAATCCTGCCGGTAAAACAAATTGTTCTGGAGAACAATATGAAATGAGGGGGTCTGGCTTTATTTGAAGCTTTTCTTCTAGCAACAGTATTTGGGGCATTAGGATGCTTCCCCTTTGAGTGTAAGTTTTTAAAGCACAATTTCAAGAAATGTACAGAGATTTATAGATAAAGGTAGCCTTAGGTACTTTTAGTAGAGAGACAGTTCATACATATTACAAAAAATAAATAAAATAACAGCCACTCAGGTAACTCTTACATTTATTTAGGGGCACAATAAAAGAGATAACAAAAGAAAGACTGTTCTTTAATCAATAAAACAATGCAGCAGGGCTATAAAAATTACCATTTTAATAACCAGGACATTTGCCTAGTATAAAAATGTGAGTACCTTCATTGCTTCAGCTTCCTTCTGAAGAGATTCCAACAGGAATGTGGGGTTGGCTAGAAATAAATATGCTAAAATACCAAGGGAATAGTAAACAGCAAATATTTCTTTGCCATGTAACTTCTTCCCGCAACTGGCAGAGAAATAAACATCCTATAACTGCATTTGTTTCATGGTAATATTTGGGAATTATATTTAAATGTGTTGAATATTGCCCGTCAGTCATCCTAGCAGCTATGGTCCAAAGTTTACTGCTTGCTTGCTTCCCCCCTACCCAGCCATAACAAGAGATTAAAGCACTTAGAAATAATGCTAGCCATATTAAATATTACTTCTTAATGAATCCATCAAAAACAGAATTCCAAATCCAATTTCCTGTCTATATTTTTGATCATCTAAGTTTTCTTAACAAACCAGCCACATTTATTTTGCCCAGTATCTTATAGTTAAAGAAACCCTCAGTCTGTTTACAAAATATTGTAAATACTATTTCTTTTCTTCCTGCCAAATGTTAAACATGTTGCCTTTGCTCAGGTTGCAATTTACTTATTGAGAAATGTATTCCTATAATGCAGAAAACTTAACTGGCATATTTCATTCCATAATTAAAATGAAGGTTGAATTCATATAAACCATACTTCTGTTTATAACTGATCATTTGTAGAACTAAGAATGTGTATTCGTTACAAAGGCTGGATTCTTACGCTAAGCTTTTAATTTGTGTGAATATTCCCATAACAGACTCTTACCTCTAAAATGTAACAAGCAAACATCTCATATCAGTCAAAAATATTTTCTTAATTGATTTTTTTTTCTATTAAGAAAAAAAAAAAGTGGCAAAAAACAGGACAGTTGGTTACAAATAAAAGGAAACAAATGATAAATACTGCAATTTTGAAGATGCAGATTAGCATATACTAGATATTAATCAGACTATATTAACCATACACCTCTGCTTCTGATTATCTGGACCTATTTCAATTGAATATGGTAGCGAAACTGCTTTTATCTTACAGGTGAATTACCTATGCCAGAAACTGGATGGGGAGGATTTGGCCCTGATAGTTTTCTAAGACCACCCCTAAATCTCTCAGCAGGTCTCATCATGATATTGTTCTGGACTGCATGGTGGATTGGACCTTTGGACGCTGTTTTCAGTAATTCTGATGCCTGTTGTCAGATCATGTTCAGAAGGAAGTGGTCTATTTTTGATCCTTAGACCATCAACATGTGGTGTCCCACAGGGCTCCATCTTATCCCCTTTTGTGTTCAACAGCCAAATGAAACTGCTGGGGGAGGTCATCCAGAAATTTTGAATGAGTCATTAGTATGCTGAAAATGCCCTGCTCTATTGTTCCTTACCAACGCCAAGGAAGCAATCAGTACTCTTTAAAATGGCCTAACCTTGATGATAGACTAAATGAGAGAATACAAGCTGAAATTCAGGCAACATAGATGCGCTGTTGATAAATAGGTAACTGGACTTGTGGACAGAGTTTCCACCTATTGTGAAAGAGATGTACATCACCTGAAATAACAGATTCACAGTCTTCAAGTGCTCTTTGAACATCAGCTCTGACTGGATACACAGTGACAGCTGCAACAAGGACTGCCTTCACACAATTATGCCTGGTGCACCAGCTGTGAGCCAGTTATATTTGGTGACATTGTTTATCCAAACTTTGATAGACTAACATTGCAAAATATTCCACTTGGGGGCACCACTGAAAAGTGTCCTGAAGTTGTATTAAAGCTGCTAATTTGTGGCAGGTACAGGGACCATATGGTGCCTCTATTCACAATGACCATGGGGAAAGGAGGGAAGAATCAAGGGGTAACAAATAAAGTGTAAATTACAATGTCATAGCACAAACCATGATTTAGGTCTGCACATCTAACACTGGGACAAAGGTATGAAAGGCCAGGGGCTGTATTGTGACATTCTAACACGTTTCACATTTTTCATCATTGCAATTTGTTGTTGTTGTTTATTCATTCAGTCGCTTCCGACTCTTTGTGACATCATGGACCAGCCCACGCCAGAGCTTCCTGTCGATCGTCAACACCCCCAGATCCCCCAGGGACGAGTCTGTCACCTCTAGAATATCATCCATCCACCTTGCCCTTGGTCGGCCCCTCTTCCTTTTGCCTTCCACTCTCCCTAGCGTCAGCATCTTCTCCAGGGTGTCCTGTCTTCTTATTATGTGGCCAGAGTATTTCTGTTTTGCCTTTAATATCATTCCCTCAAGTGAGCAGTCTGGCTTTATTTCCTGGAGTATGGACTGGTTTGATCTTCTTGCAGTCCAAGGCACTCTCAGAATTTTCCTCCAACACCACAGTTCCAAAGCATCTATCTTCCTTCTCTCAGCCTTCCTTATGGTCCAGCTCTCGCAGCCATATGTTACTACGGGGAATACCATTGCTTTAACTATGCGGACCTTTGTTGTCAGTGTGATGTCTCTGCTCTTAACCATGTTATCGAGATTTGTCATTGCTCTTCTCCCAAGGATTGCCACCTTTTCTTGATCTCTTCTTCTTCTGTTAGGTCCTTGCCATCTTTGTTTTTGATCATACCCATTTTTGCCTGGAATTTACCTCCAATGTTTCTTATTTTCTGGAAGAGGTCTCTTGTCCTTCCTATTCTATTGTCTTCTTCCACTTCTGCACATTGCTTGTTTAAAAATAATTCCTTATCTCTTCTGGCTAACCTCTGGAATTTTGCATTTCATTGGGCATATCTCCCCCTATCACTGTTGCCTTTTGCTTTCCTTCTTTCTTGGGATACTTCTCGTGTCTCAGCAGAGAGCCATTTTGCCTTCTTGTTTTCTCTTTCTTTGGGATGTATTTTGTTGCCGCCTCCTGAACAGTGTTGCGAACTTATGTCCATAGTTCTTCCAGGACCCTATCTACTAAGTCCAGTCCCTTAAATCTATTCTTCACCTCCACTGCATATTCCTTAGGAATATTAGTGAGCTCATATCTAGCTGATCTGTGGGTCTTCCCTAATCTCTTTAGTCTGATCCTAAATTGTGCAATAAGAAGTTTGTGATCTGAACTACAGTCAGCTCCAGGTCTTGTTTTTACCGACTGTATAGATGTCCGCCACCTTTGGCTGCAAAGGAAGTAGTCAATCTGATTTCGGTGTTGTCCATCTGGTGAAGTTCATGTGTAAAGCCGTCTCTTAGGTTGTTGGAAGAGAGTGTTTGTTATGCAGAGTGAGTTGACTTGGCAAAATTCTATCAACCTATGTCCTGCTTCGTTTTGTTCTCCCAGGCCATGCTTACCTGTAATTCCAGGTGTCATTTGACTGCCCACCTTAGCATTCCAGTCTCCTGTGATGAAAATAACGTCTTTTAGGCATGTTGTCCAGTAGGTGCTGCAGGTCCTCATAGAACTGCTCTACTTCAGCTTCTTCAGCATCTGTGGTTGGGGCGTATATTTGGATCACTGTGATGTTAGATGGCTTGCCCTGAATTCGAATTGAGATCATTCTATCATTTTTTGGGTTGTATCCAAGCACTGCTTTAGCCACTTTATGATTAATTATGAAGGCTACTCCATTTCTTCTGTGGTCCTCTTGTCCACAGTAGTAGATCTGGTGGTCATTTGATGTGAAGTGGCCCATTCTAGTCCATTTCAGTTCACTGACGCCCAAAATGTCTATCTTTAATCTTGACATCTCACCAATAACCACATCCAATTTGCCCTGGCTCATAGATCTTACATTCCAGGTTCCAATGGTGTGTTGATCCTTAGAACATCGGATTCGCCGTTCACCACCAGCACCGTCGGCCGCTAGCCGTCCTTTTGGCTTTGAGCTAGCTGTGTCATCACGTCTGGGAGTAGGTGAACTCAATTTGCAATTTGTACTGGATGCCTATTGCTATACTGTACTGAAAAATCTTACCAGGTACAATTTAATTTTAAAAACCTAAATGGATCTGCCAATCCAAGAAGCTACCTCTCTCATTATGAACCTCAGGAAAGGCATTCTGGAGATGCCACCATTTTTTGGAGACTCATCTTTTTGAACAAAACTTTCTTTTGCCTTGTTTCCAGGCTCTCAAACTCCTTGCCTTTAGAGTTATCTTTGGCCCCATTTTCTCAGCCATTAGAAAAATTGTAAAGATGCATTACTTTCATCAGGATTTTCCTTGTTCACTGACTTTACATTATTTTTTATTTTTTAATCTTTTTAGCTTCTGCTTTTCTTTTTTCTTTTTCTTTGCTTTTTAGCCACCTTGAATACCCATGTCAAAATACAGGTAAGTGTCAGATAAATGAAATAAACGAACATCTTATTGTACAATTATTCTACTGTGATTGTAGCATGTTTTGCTTATTGTGATCACAGTACCATAACTATTATTGTTTTTGTTTTGATCAAATGGTGAGTGAATGGGTCAGATGGTCTGTCAGTTCATTCACAAATCTGTAGTATAAGCTTTGGAAGCAAATAACATTGTAAAACTGGAGCCTTTTCAAAAATAACATTTACCCATAACCACTTTTATAGTGAGAGAAAAAGAAGAGATTATGGCAACAGATTATACCTTCTAGTTGTTGAGAATGCATGTTAAGCTAGCACTGTTGAAGAAAAAGTATTGAAAAGCAAATATTGAGTATTATTTCTGAAGCGATTCAGCAGCCCCAATACTAATATTAATAATTGCAACATAATACATGTGAATATGAATTTGTATTGCTACATAATTTCTCCAACATGCAAGTAAACCCCCCACCTCATATTTGTAGTTAAGAACCTTTCTAAAAAATCTTATTCTCATTTAATTCAAAACCATGAGGATAAATTTCATCAAGAGCTTTCTTGAAGGAACGACACCCTTCATCCTTTCCCTTTATAGTCCTCCTCCTCCTTTTTATTGCTGTCCTCTTGCACACTTCAACTCTTATCTAGAATTCTAGTCTTGGGACAAATTTCCAGTTCTAAATAGAGAAGCTCCTCCAGATGCAGCACTGACTAGCAGTATTGCCCAAGAGACGAGCTGTGCCATAGGAAAATTGTACTTATAGTTATGCCAGAGGGATGGTAAGTATTAAGCTTAGATGGAGATTTGAATCTCAGACTGTTGTTGTTGTTGTTATTATTATTATATATTTTATTTTCTATCCTGCCTTTATTATTTTTATAAATAACTCAAGGTGGGGAACATACCTAATACTCCTTCCTTCTCCTATTTTCCCCACAACAACAACCCTGTGAGGTGAGTTGGGCCGAGAGAGAGGGACTGGCCCAAGGTCGCCCAATATATATGACATGACTTCAGTATGTTTCCATTACTGCAGTGGGAAAATAGATCAGCAGCTAGAGGAAGATCTAACAATTTGCTAAGAAATATAGTGATCATTGCAGTCATTTCTTTGTGTTTTGGGGAGATGCAAACTTTTTTTTTAAAGACAAAATAGATGTATTACCTAGCAGAAGTTTAACTGGATAACTTAGTTTTAGAAAAAAATGTGAACAGTTTTGGAATGCAAAATTGATTATTAAGTACCATTGATTGATAGTCTTTAATGTATTTGGATTGCGTAATGCCAATGGCCCATAGGTTTTCTTCTCCTAATTAGGGGCATATCATAAGAAATGATAGTGGTGGGAATGGGATCACTGTCAAACAAGAAATGAGGAGAAGTGGTGCTAGGAAGTATGGCAGGTAGAACTGATGCCCTGAAAATTAAAATGTTTGAGAACACTTTCCCCCCTTGTCATATTTTGTGGAAAGGCAAACACTTATTTGAAACTTTGGTAGGGAAAGGACTTCAGATTAGTTTGGAACAAGGAAGCAGTAGCAGAATAAATGAATAGCAGTTTTCCTAAGGGTGACATTTCCTAGGAAAATCATCTGAAAGGCAATTTTTCCATATTTCCAGCTTTTGCACTAACAGCTTAATCCAAATCATGCCTCCAGAAGATATGTTGCTCGCAAGGTATGTTTGCTTAGATTGTGGCCTGCACTGATAATGAATGGAATGGAATGGAATGGAATGGAATGGAATGGAATGGAATGGAATAGAATAGAATAGAATAGAATAGAATAGAATAGAATAGAATAGAATAGAATACTCAAGAGTTGGTTGGAGTCAAGGGGTGTCTGCCTTACAAGGTAGACCAGATTAAGAAACCAATGACATATAGGTCAGGAACTACTTTTATTGTAACAGCTATAGTAACAGAATCTTGCAAGTCTGAATGTGCTTCCTCCCTCCCTCCCTCCCTTTATCTTCATGTGAACTAGTGGGGGGCTTATCAGAGATATTTTTCTCAAATTAAATTTTGGCCTGGGCTCAAGCCATACTTATCTGATCATTGCCTTGGTAGCAGCTCTTCCTCCGCTCCTTCAATGCAATTCCCTATGTCCTCTACAGGTGGCAGAAAAATCAGATAAGGAAATAAGGAAACAATAGGTTCATTATCATGCAACCCATTTCTGTTCTTTCTTTAAAATCCTGCTCCCCATCCCTGCATACTCCTACTGATATTTGTATTCTTGCACAAAACAAAAACAGGATATTGCTTACATATTACATCTATCTTTTCAAAGCTTTTGCATAACAGAAAATGCTCAGAGAAATCAAAGCATCCCAAGTTCCAAGAAAGATGCAAAATAGCTTGCTTAAGTTTCCATTACAAGCCTATAGCAGAGACATGGGGGGAAAATCCATCAAGTGAACCCAACATGTTCATACATTGATCCAAATAGCTTTAGGGGAAACCCTCAACAAAAATTGATATAAAAAAAATAAGCAATAATCACAATGCAGATGATGGATGGGGAGGTAGGAAGAAGAGAACACTCAACACAACTTCTTGGGTATGTGCAAACTCTAAACAAGCAGCCAACAGTGAAGGCAGAGCAGCATGTTGCCAATGAAGAATGAGCCCCACCATCTTTACTTCCTACATGACTGCATATGCTGTGAATAATGAAGGCTAGTGATACAATAAAAGTCTCTCTGTGTGAAAACATGCCAGTGGGAAATGCCTGAAGAGCCAGTGAAGAAATCTGCACATTAAAGTTAGTTAGTCTTTGACTTAGATCAAGCACCCAGCTGGTCAGATGGCAGACGAGTGGGGGGAATTACCACTGCTGACTGATAAAGAACTTTGCTAGCAGAAGGCAACTACAGAGAATGCTCACCTTTAAAAACACCTGTCCATTTGTGTTTTTCAATTTCTTGCTAGATTTTGGACAGCAAAACCCAAGTGGAATTAATTCAGTTTTAGAACAATGGTTTACAGCAGTCCTTAATGCACTGAAAACAAAAACAGCACAGTTATGTGATGTTACTGACAGATCTAGGATAAAATGTGTCCTGGAAATGTTCCAGTATTTTAAGAGATTGATCACAACAAGCACTAATTTTCTTTGGAACCTTTTATCTCGGTAAGGACAGAACATGTTGCAAACAAAACAAATCCATCTTTCAAAATCATATTACTTGGAAATGTATCAGTGAAAAATAGAAGAAAAATGGATGTACAGCTAGAAAATGCAATAGAACACATCTGTGGTAATAAAATGGAAGAGATTAACCAACTTTGTCTGGTCAAATAGAACTGGTACAAAATTGAATGCCAGGTGTTGCAATTAACTTCTGTCCTTTTAAGATGCAGTTTGAAATATCTCATTTTCCTGATAGTGTTTTGCCACACAGCCACGTCCCTGAGTTACACCGCCTGCATGAGGAGGTAATAGGAAAGATAAAATGTTCAGCAGGGTTGAAAACATTAAAAGAGTATGTGTGTTTCCTGACTCTGCATCTAATGATGTGCTTGTAATTTCTACTCTTCTCACCTATACCTCCAAACCTTCAATCTTCCTGTATGATTGAGGAGATGAAGGAACCAGAGAATCTATTTGGCCAATGATGTCCTTTCCTTTGTGAAAGATGTGCATGGCAACGTGGCTGGCACACCAACACTAAGTGATGAGCCAGTTTTAGAGAATATAAGGTTATGAAGTTTCTTCTGTACTATGGCACTGCATATGCAGAAAGGCCTAGACTGTCTTTTGCAGTCTTGGTCTTTAATTTAAATTTAAATTAATTTAATTTTAGTTTCTAAAAATTTAGTCTGATTTGTGCTTCTGCAGACTGTTAGAAGTATCAGAGATGATTATTGTTGTTTCTCAGAAGGCAGCACGTTATGAGCCCTATAAATTAGGACTGTGCAGTGTTTTGGATTCAGAGGAAAAATGTATTTTGGAGCATGAAGGAACACTCATATACCACTGTTTGCAACTCCTTCTTTTCTGTGATCATATAGCTGCCTTCTGCAGCTGCAGTGTAATCAGGAGACGTGTTTGCTTTAAGGAGTTGCAGGCAAGTGCTATGTACATGCTGAACTCTCTCATCTTGACCAAGCTTTTGTTTTGTAGCATTTGATAGAAAAGCAGGATCCTCCCAATATGCCACCTTCCTTGACTTTAGATTTGCTTTTGATTCAATATCCAGAGTTAAATTGTGGGATAAACTCATTAACTCTACAATGGATAGGCATCTACTATTGCTGCTGTATAAGCTACAGGAAATCTCCTGCCTAAAACTTGGATTTACCTCACAAGACAATCTTACTTAAGCAGTTACTTCAGTAAAGGGATTTAGGCAGGGCTGCATATTAACTCCATCATTGTTTCACTTCTATGTAAACTCCGTGGTCACCCCCTCAGAACAAGCTCAATGTCTTTCCTCTGAAATTAGCTCATAGGCCATCCTAATGCTCTTGTATGCTGATGATGCACTTCTCCTATCCCAATTGGCTTAGAACATGCTTTAAGATCTCTTGCTATCTACTGAAAGGATGAAGAGATAGTGCCAAACTATAAAAGGATGGTCATAATGGTCTTTGCTGAGCACTCTAGGGTATGGGAATTAAATGGCCACAAAATTGAGCAAGTCAAGATATTTAACTACCTCAGAATCATTTTCCAGGCCTCAGGAGAACCACTCATTCAAATTATGGAGCTCAGAATACCCAGAAATCAGCTTCGGCATTGGAAACTTTTACCATTCCAGAGGTGTTTTATTTATTCCTGCAGCTTTAAAACTATTTACCACATAAGCATGTTCCCAGCTCCTGTATGGTGCCCATTTCAGCCCTACAACTATTCCAAGATAGAAACTGTGCAATCTAAACTTTTGAGAAGTATGTTTGAAGTACTACACAGTATCTCCAATGTTGTCCTTTGTTGTGAGATTGGCACAATTAAAATTAAGACTAAAATCTGGCTATTTTTCTTTGTATACTGGCTAAAGTTAAAATTTCTGACCACAGGACTGACCCCTCTGGGAGTAATAGATGATTATCATGCCAGGTAGAAGAGATACCTTATAGAAAAAATTCTTTCTTATGGTCTCTCTCAGGAAGCCCTTCTGCTTCTGGACTCTGAAGAAACTGATGCAATGTGTTCTGGGCATGGACAGTCAATAATCTCAGTCCTGCCTCCCCATCAGTGTTTTCCTAACCAGCCAATCTTCTCTGATCAGACCTGTGAGATACTTAAATTTCATCACAGTTTCCAAACTGTAGAGAACATTTACAATACCTTGATTTAATACTTTACCCTCAGCTTCGATTATGTCCATGTGATACAGGTGATGTAGAATCTACTGTCCATGTAGTATTCTATTGCTGGTTTTATAGGGACATTGGAGTCTGATTTTCCCTTATTTGATAAAATATTCAAGCCAATTTAATTTACACACAGCTCCTATCCCACTAGTAAAATCAGACTAGTGGTGATTGCTCCTCTGGTTTAATAAATATGGACATTTTAGATTACAGACTTTCTTCTCAGTTTATATATTTTAGAGATAATCACTTTATAGCCAGAAATACAGATTTAATGGGAATTACAAAGTTATAGTATCAACACTAACAATAGTTATTTTAGTCTTAAGAGTTATAGTATTATTGGAAATAAACACATTCAAGTACAGTGTTCTGGTTTTGACTATTTTGTTCTAGTCAAATTACTGGGTTCACTGTGTAATGTTATGCTGGTCAATGACCAAAATAGGGATTTGATCTGATATGTGCTATACACGTTCCTTCACATCTGAAGTGCTGCACAGCTAGGATATAGACATTCTGTCATGTTCACCGTTTCAATGTGCCTGGTACATCGTAATGCCTCGCATGTCATTTCCTTGGAGGGGGCTTGCTCTCAGGAGCGGGTGTATGATTCCACTCTGCTGAGGTGTTATCTCTTGGCTGCGATATTGGAATGTGTTTGGGTTAGGTCATGGATTCAAGGTTGCTTTCCCAGGCTGAGGCTAACGGTTTTCAGCACCTGGGAGGGGTGGTTGCTATGGGCGGGCGAGGGAGGGGTTTTCCTCAAGCAAGGGGAATTAGTTTGTATTTTCGCGCGCTTTTGCTCATTCTCAGCTTTCTCTGTATTTGCCATAATTTCCCTAATAAATCAGATTTCATTTAAGTAACCTCTTGTGAGTCTGAGTGCTTGGGGAGGGCAACCATTACATAAAGCTGAGAATCCAAAACTTCAAATCCCACTGGCCCCTATCCAGGAAAAGAAAGGTTCTTCCAATCCTGTGAGGGAAAGTGCTGGTGATGATCGATCCAAATGTGCTAATGGTGGAGAGTGAGGAGTCGAGCGAGGGAGAGCCCGACTTTACTATGATGCGACCCAACAGAGCCCCTCTGGGAATGCTCTCAGCGATTCAAGAGGAGGCGAGTTCGGGATCTGAAGGTGAAGCTGCGGGCATGAAAACCGCGTCAGAGACCACGGTCATGACCCCGGGTGAACTGGTCACCTGGGACGACAGTCGTGGGGACTTCTCGGAGGCGAGGGGCTCGTCTTGGAGGCAGAGATACCCGCTGTCCCCAACAGTGATACAGGTGGCGCCGGGGGGGGAAGTCCCCCATTCCAGACCGGATTCGGGTGTTAGAGTCGAAGATGGACTCCATGGAGCTCATTCTGCAGAAAATGAGCATGGACTTGAGTTCGCTGAAAGAAGTGCGGGAGGGGTCAAGCCAGCAGCATTCGATCCCTTCCTCCCAGACACAGTCTCCGTATCGGAGAAGGGGAGCTCGCCCGAGAGAGGGGGATCGGGCTCCCAGGGTGGAACTAGCGCTGCCGCCCATCCCTGAGCGGAGGCAGCAGGGAGCTGCCCAAGCAGCTGAACCGCCCATGGGGGGGCGCGGCCCACCCAGCAGAGGACTGAGGGACTTCTCTGCCAAGTTTGATGGAGACCCGACAAAACTTTCGTTCTTTCTGACAAATGCCAAGGCTTATATGGAAGAGTGGGGTTGGCTTTTTCGCTTGGAAAAGGCAAAAATCATCACCATTGCAACCAAGCTTAAAGGGAGGGCAGCGGACTGGTATGTGCAGATGTGCCAGTCGGAAGCCCCTGAACTGGACAAATTTGACGAATTCCTATGGGCCATACAGCACCATTTCGAAGATTCCCTAGCTAAGGAGCGGGCCAAGCGTGCCTTGAAAGAACTCAAGCAGGGATCGAGAACCGTGGCTGATTACACGCTGGAGTTTAAAGCGCTCACGGGGAAGGTGGAAGACTGGTCGCAGGCAACGGTAATAGAGCTGTTTAAAGATGGTTTAAACATCGAAGTGCTGCGCTGGTCGCTGGGACGAGATGATCCTGACAGCTTGTATGGGTGGATCCAGCTCGCTGGGAAGGCTGAGCATGCCCACGAGGTGTTCGCGCAGAGATGGGCGACAAAGTCGGGGTGGGATGGAAAACCCACCCGCCCTTTGGGCCCCGTAGGAAGAGCCGGACAACGTTCATGGGACGAGGAGAAGGAGCGCCGCTATGCGAAGGGGCAGTGCCTGCGTTGCGGAAAAGAGGGGCACCGCGCGGCGGCGTGCCCAAAGGCGAAGGGCGAGGACCGGCAAGGAAAGTCGACTGCAAAGTCCCCCTCTTTGCCGAGGAAGATAAAAGCAGTGGTGGCCGACAGCGAGATGGAGAGCGTGCCGTTTTACGGGGAAGAGGGTGAGCCTGATTTGCAGCAGCCGGCGGGAAACGCCAGCCACCTGCTCTAAAGGGCGCCGCAGGGCAGGTGGTAGAGGGGGGGCGCGAGCCTGTGTCGGTGAGTGGCAACTATCGCATTCTCACTGTGAAAGTAAAGTTGGGATCACACACAAAGACGATCGAAGTGTGGGCGATGATTGATTCTGGGTGCTAATGGTGCTTAATGCATCCAGATGTGGTGGCTGCTTTGGAGTTGCCTACCTTTCCCCCGCAACGACCCCTGGCTTTCACTCAGCTGGACGGGTCCATCGCAGGGGGCAAACCGGTCTCCCATTCCAGGATGGCCTGAATCTTGGCAGGATCCATCTCTATGCCCTTATCTGAGATCCTGTACCCCAGATAATCAATTCATTTCTGATGGAATGCACATTTAGACAGTTTAGCATACAATTCAGCTTTCCTTAGCTTAAGAAGCACCTGCTTAACCAACTGCACATGTTCTTTCAGAGTTTCAGTATAAATCAATACATCATCCAAATAGACCAATACCAATGTATTTTAGGCAGCTGCAAACCAAATAGCTGTGAGCTCTCCTCTGTCTCCTCTGCTCATTGATTGAGAAGTTTGAATGCTTTGATAGCATTCCAAAATTAAAGTAAAAATTTGTTGCAACCTGAAGAGGCTAGAAATTTCAGGGTGATACCTACATATACCTATTGATATAATTATATTTTTGTTGTTTATTCGTTCAGTCACTTCTGACTCTTCGTGACTTCATGGACCAGCCCACGCCAGAGCTGTCAGTCGTCACTTGTATCTATTTGATCTATTTGTATATACATTATATATATATATATATATATATATATATATATATATATAATTATATTATATACTGTATAATTATATATATATATATATATATATATATACACACATACATACACATACACACATTATATACATTTATATATTTATATATACATATATGTAATTATATATACAACTATATATATAATTCTATACAGCAAAATAATAATTATATAAATAGGTATACTTAGATATCTTCCTGAAATTTCTAACCTCTTTATGTTACATAAATTTATGTAATGAATTTATGAAACTTATAAATTTATGAAATAAATGAACTCTATCCTGCCACTTCCTCTTCAAATAAAGACAAAGCAGCTTATATTAAAAGCTTACGTAACCTAAATAAATGTGATAAAGTACAAAATTTTAAAAGCAGTTTAATCAATTAACAGCATAGTTTTCTTTGAGAATCCTAGCATCGTTCTTATGAGTCTTTCTACAATCTCAACATATTTTGGGTGAAAGGTTTTAAACAAATAATTACAACTGGAGCATAGTGTGCCTGCAGATGTGTTGTTTGCTGTGATATTGTCAACATACCTTCAGAGCTCTGGAATGGAAGAGTTAAGTTTTGTCCCTTTCCTAACATAAATTGGCATATTGGACGGTGGTTTTGTTCCAATTCTTTCTAAATGTATGTTAGAACAGCATGTGGCAGACTACATAAGCTTCCTTGTTTTGTTGCCAGAAAATTAAATTTCCATGTGTTCTTCCTAATAAAAACGAAGCTGTTTTTCATCCTACTTACATTTGATCTTGGAAGCCTATGTAGGTACGGCACCCTAGAAACTATGTAGATTTTAGTAGGAACTCCCTGATATTTTTAGGGTTCAAAATCCCAGAGTAGATCTTCCTTATGGAGGGAAGGCTACCTGCTATAATGATTTGCCACTGGCTTGTAGAATGTGAGGTGGATGTTGCTATGATAGCACTGGTAGAGCTCATGAGTTCATCCTTGCTGTCGCATGGCATGAGTAAACACTGCTGGCTAGTCTGATTTGGCTGCATGATGAAAGATATCTGCCAAAAAGCTGGATACTATCAGTTTGGTTCTACCAGGGAGAAAATAACTGCTTCTACCAAACTTACTACATCCATATAGAAAAACTTTCTGTTGAGTAACTTCTGATGTGGATCTGTTTTATGGCATTTTTTGATCAGCTTTTGCTTTCCCTAAAAGAACTGCCAAGGTGGCTTATGGCACTTGTGTGATCTAAAATAAAGTGATGAATTTCTATATTAGCTGCAGTTGATTCCTATTTTCTTGGTTGATCTCAGGAGAGAAAGAGAGCATAATGAATTGTGATACTAAAAATCTCGTTCACTATTGTCTTCTGTGAAAAACCTTTAATTTTATATATTCCTAAGAAATATTTCTGAATATTGTTTTGTTATTCAAAAAGAACACAGAGTCTCATAGAATTCTGCTGAATCTAACTCAGTAGATACTTGAGAAGCCAATTTATATGGTGGTTATTTATATATAACTCATAGCCTGTGTGTCTCATTATGTTACATACACATCCTAGTTGGTGACATGCAGTTAACAGTATGTTGGCTTGCAAGATAGTGTCTAGATTTGTCTATCTTGTGTAGAATAGTGTGAGCATGCTTGGTAAAACTGAGCTTTGTTTGCACTTGGGACATACTGGTCAAAAGATGCCAAAACTGAATAGGGAATGCTCAGGGAATGCTGCACTGTAGCACAGGTATAATTAAGTTGGTAATCTAGTCTATATCTCTGTCTTATTAGAAAGTGTTATGCAACAGAAATCAGTATCTTTGGCTCATCTGGTGATGATCATGGCATATGGAAGACTGTAACTTGGAATGTAAAAGAAATAAATGGTAAAGGGCATAAGTTAACAAATGAAAGAAAGTTGTGTTCTGTAAAACCCACAAGGAAGGTAGTTGGTGTCATGAATATTCATGCTTTTTTGTATGCAGGTGATGCCATGTTGTTGGCTGAGAATCCAAATTATTTTCAGCAACTGTCATATAGAATATATGATGCAATGAGAAGTATGAAAGACTAAGGTAATTATGACTGATGGAAGATAGAATGATCATTGCAAGTTGTACATAAATGGTGAAAACCAGAACAATTAGGTGAATCTTGGAGCAATGTTTACTAAAGATGGATGGAAAATTCTAAAATTTGCAAATATTGTACAGTAAAACTTTGGTTTAACTGACCCCAATTTAGGAATCTTTAGATGTAATTGAACAGATGTATGCCCAGTCATCCCCTTAAAAATTTGCCTTAAATTTAAAATGTCTGCAGAAATTTATGTAATTATGTGATAACACAAGTGACAGCTTCCTCAGGAATGTGTTTCCACATTTAGCAGGCATTCTGGAAAAATGGACACTCACTGCCCCCAAATATGCATTAAAATGAGGTTTCACTGTATAAAATTGGTGGAAAGCATGTGTTTTGTTGAAAGAAATGAATGTTGAAACAAGCAAAAACATCTGCATATATTTCTTGAATGGATATAACAGCAAATTGAACTGGGCACTTAAAAGGTATATATGGCAAAGAGTCAGGAATGAATAGATGGATGCTGAATGATTGTGGACTGACTACAAAAGTGAGCAACCAGAACAAGGGAAGTATATTGAAGTGGTTTGGTCATGTAAAATGAATGAGAATAAAATTGCAGAACAATATTTGAAGGAAGAATGCATGAGCTGAAAGGAAAGGCAGAGAGAGTTTGTGAGCTGAGAAGTTCAAAGAAGAAATTGCAGTGTATGAAATAGTATATAAAGATGGTATTTATACTAAGAGCATGAAAAGACAGGTGAATAGTGTTGGTATAAATTTCATGTGGTTATCTTTCTTTTTCTTATTTCATGCCTTTAATTACCTTTGCTTACTGTTACTTACTCCTTTTCTGTGTTCTGCTTAATGTTCCTTATCCCACAAGGGAATAGCTTGATAAGTATCTATATATGTATGTTTGTGTGTTTAATTTGTATGTGAGAAAATTCTTAAAGAAAGGGATTTTTCAGTATTTTACATAAAGTGTATGTTCTTTTATAAAACTGATTCTTCTTATCTACAAATATTTTGATAGTTTTAGCTGTGAAGTATGACAAGTATACTTGCTTGAGTAGAAAGATGGGGCATACTTTGAATAAATATAATGAAAGAATGATACATGCAATAAGGTGTTTGCAGAATACAAGGCATCCTCTCTGGTGGTGGTGTTACTCAGTGATTGACTTTTTTTCAGGATATTCCAACCCAATATTCCATTCTACTCATCCCTAAAGGATATGTTCATTCACCATGCTAAAGCTATTGAATAAACAAACCCTCACTGGGTTGCATTTGATGCATTTTTAGGTATATTCTAATACAAATTATACCCTTCTCAAAACTTTGGGTATTTCAACCCAGTTGCTACACATTATACTCCGTTTAATCCAAGCAACCACATTCCTGGTTGAACTTCAGTGATACAGAGAATTCTATAGAGAGCAAAACCCTCTGTCACTTCACAATATGCTTTATATATTATGTATATAGATAATACACATTCTTAAAATCTTCTGCATTGAGTCTATTTCAGAACACTTTCCTATTCTTGGCATCCCAGTGGAATGTTGGAAAGGAATTACGTAAAGGGGCTCAGGAGTCTGTTGTCTGTCCATGAGCAGGATAATTTTCCAAAGACAGAATAGGAGCAAATTTGGTGTCAAGAGAGAAGCTGACAAAACACTGAGTTGGGAAATGGACTGGATCAGGCGGGGGGCTGCAGAGGAAAACAAAAACAACCCAAACAACTTTCCCCAGTGCACCCTTATGGGTGAGGCACCTGGGCAATGGCTTGGAATGTGGCTAACTGCCCCAGTCAAAAGCTACCTTGCCTCCTGGTCATATAACTCAAGGCAGAGCTGCTATTAGTGGATTGGCCAGCATCCCAACAACCATCCTCTGCTTGCTTTCTCTACATTGTTGAAAAGGAATGGCTACTTGTATCACCCTACTAAGTGGTAGAAAGGATTTAACTTTACAATGTGGTGGAGCTGGATTGCGTGTTAGACTGGTACTTCTACTGCCAGTATAACCTGGGTAACCCTTTGGCACTCACCAAAGTGCCCTATTCTTATAAGTTGGTAGGTAAAGGTAAAGGTTTCCCTTGACGTAAAGTCCAGTCGTGTCCGACTCTAGGGGGCGGTGCTCATCTCCGTTTCTAAGCCTTAGAGCCGGCGTTGTCATAGACACTTCCGGGTCATGTGGCCAGCATGACTCACGGAACACCGTTACCTTCCCGCCGAAGCGGTACCAATTAATCTACTCACATTTGCATGTTTTCGAACTGCTTGGTGTGCAGGAGCTGGGACTAGCAACGGGAGCTCACCCCGCCGCGCGGTTTCGAACCGCCGACCTTCCGATTGACAGCTCAGCGGTTTAACCCGCAGCGCCACCGCGTCCCTTTCTTATAAGTTGAGGTTTATAATATTCTTTCAATTTTACAAATGGACCCCTAGCATAAAAGGTTTGGGAATCTCTAATGTGATCAAACACAAATTTCTCTATGGATTCCCTGATAGTTTTGATTTTATAAATAAAGCAGATCACCTTCCTAAGATGCTGGGAAATACACCAGATCATTTCTGCAGAATTCTCTCTCTTTATTTTTAATTTGATTTAGCTGTTTTAATGGTTTCCTTTAGAAAAAAATATAGAAATGTAATAATTGGAGTAATTCTAGATTTGAAATACCTGAAGTGATAAAGCAACAGTGCAGCATGGATTGAGCTCTCTGGTTAGCTATGTGATTAACTGTTGAATACAATGCTGAATTTAATGGCCTGGTTTGTAGGTGCCCACAGTATGAAACAATTTAGAGCTACTCCTGCATTGGGGCTATAATATATGAGGAAGCTATTTTTTCCTTTAATACAGTAAGGTCACCTGCCATTGAACAATCTATAATTATTTCAACAGTCCTATTGTGGAATGTGTGATTCAGGTCCAAGAAGATTCATTTATCCATTTGGAAGTGTTTGTGAATATGGAGTCTGAATTTTCAAGAGCAGCAGTGCCGTGGGACTGCTAACAAGGAGGGGCTGTTTATTATGAGAGAGGCAGATACAGATGAGGCAGCTTCTGCCTTGTTCTCGCCTTGTTAAAAAAAAAAAAGCAGCCATCAGGGGGGAAAAAATGTTTGACATTCCCAGGCACATTTCCACTGCTCCTACATGCCCAGATACCATCTTGACTTCTTTGCTCTCAGCCCAGAAAAGTGCTTACAGTATGCCTACATTGTGAAGAGGTCTGACTCAGATTTCCTGAGCGCTGGACATCTAAGCCTGCAATGGAGATACTGTACCCCCTGACTGGTCCATAAAGCAACTCCCTAAAGCAGTGTTTCTCAACCTTGGCAACTTTAAGAGGTGTGGACTTCAACTCCCAGATTTCCATAGCCAGCATGGCTGGCTGGGGAATTCTGGGAGTTGAAGGCCATGCCTCTTAAAGTTGCCAAGGTTGAGAAACACTGCCTAAAGGCTTAACTCTGCATGCATGTCAGAGGGGAAGGGAGTCAGTTTGATCCAAAGGTGAGTTCTGGAGGTTTGGGTTTCGCCTTTGGAATTTTAAAGTTGATTTAACTTGTCTAACATGACTACTGAGTTATGGGGTGGGTGGGAAATTAAGACATTCACTTGTCTGCCATTTGAGAAAAGGTAGGGATGGTGAAATAAATAGCTAAGTTTGCTTCTGGACAAACAGTAACTTCAACTTTTCCATCATCTTTAATAAGATGCCTGTCTATCTAATGGTCTTTTGAAACAGATCTACAGAGTGTAGAAGTGCTTTGTAAAATCTTTTATATTTTCATGAGTATAAAGTATTTGTCCTATTCAGTTTGATATCCTCCTCTCTTCAAAAACATTTTGGGCATAGTAATATACAGTATTCTAATTATCTCTATTGGAAATGCTGAGATAGTCAATGTGGTCCAAATGATTGATACTTCTTTGAAAGGTCAAAACTGGCAAATTAAGCTAGCTTTCACAATTAGTAGTATTTTTCTCCCACTAATTTTGTGAAATCATTTTTCCATAGAAATAAATTGTATATACAGTATAAGAATAACATCCTGTTTTTCATCTCCCAAATCACCTTATATTTTGGGGAAGTGGGGTCTGAGGAAGGTTTTTTTTTAAATAGCAATACTGAATTATCCTATCCTGAGATAATACATGGTGAAGAGGTAGCCTTACTATAGGAGACTTTAAAATCATGCATAGTCTCTGAGAATAAATCTTGAGAACTGCATCCCAAGAAAGAAAAATCCAGCAAAAGAACAACAAACAATTGTGCTGTAATTAGGAAGGGAAGAAAAGAGTATTTTTCCCCAAACAAATCCATTTTAGTATTTTTTTAAAAAAGATTAGCATAGTATTGGATTTAATTTTTGATTCCTTAATGAAGTATTGTGTAGCAATGGACTCTTTCTCTAAAAGGCATGTGTTATTCAGTATTGATTTTGTTCTTTTCCATTTATTTGGCATAATACTGAAATATTTCGTTAGTAAAGCCTTGGATAGATCATTTGATTCAGAGCCAATTAGATCAAATTACTGGCATGGTATTGGATTAGGACTGAGGAGCAGAATCAAACCCAATATCCACTACGAAAGCTCATTGGGTCACAATTTGGGCCTGACGCTTCTGTTGGAGGGATAAAATGTGGGGAGATTTCTTCATAAACCACCATAAATTCCTAGGGAAAAGTCAAGCTATAAACTCACGCTCCTTCGAACTGAACATTTGCTTAATTCATTTGAAGTATTACATTAGATGCCTTTGGCATAAGCTGAAGGGAGTGGCTGTCAGAAACACTATAGTAGCTTTCCTTCCACAGTATACACAAAAGGCACAGAACTGAGAGGCTGAGTGTTGTGATGGGTTTCTTGATATGGCACGAGTACAAACAATGAGTTGTGTCACCTCGGCATATTAGACTGCTTGGGGGAGTATTGCTCTGCTGTTTAAGTCTTTCACTCATACAGTAGAAAGATTCAGAAAAGGGAGGAAGGAAGACTCAGATGTATTCATTCTGTGAGAGGGCTGAGATAGTGTGCTTGCTGTTACACTATTGCAAAGATCACACGGATTATTTCCTATTATACAAATACAAACTATTTAAATCATAGCATATTGTACATTTGGTAGTGGTAATGCACTGCTGCCAGACTTTTTAAAACTGTTATACAAGCATCGCAGGAGACTGGCCTTGCAAATGAGTCAGACCAGCAAGCCTGTAGGTCCAAAAAAGCAAGTCAGGGATCAGAGCTTGGACTTTTCAAACTTTAGTAAAAACATAGGATTTGTTTTTAAAAGTTTACTTTCATTTTTAAATTGGAGTAACCCACTTTTTGCACTGGTTTAGCTCAACTTCTTTATAAGCTATCTGCCACACAATTTGGAAGTTGCAGTGCTGTTCTCTTGCCTTAAAGTGGTACAGGGGGAATATTTCAAAAATGTATCTCAGTGAAAGTTTTGTGTCTTGGCCCCTTCAGGCTGGAATCAATTACTTAGGAATTTTAAGGTTGTAAATCCAGCGTGCAAAGGCATAGTCATAAATACAGTCCAGTTCAATAGTGTTCCTACCAATAGCCAGAGTTCATGGAGCAGGGCAGCATTCATCATGTGAAACAAGCAAAGGCTGAAGTTTCCAAGCCTTATGACAAGGACTTGATATTGCAAGAACATGTTTCACAGTAAAATACATGACATAAACATTTGGGGTATCATGGACAGTTGTTCCAATGCCAGCCTGCACTTACTGTAGGTGGGACTTTAAATAAAAGAAGCTCTCAGTGGTGGATACTAACATCTCATTAACTCTTCTAAAACCCAAGGAGACCCCAAGAGTTCATTTTAACTGGAGCAAGAATGTCCGAGGATCTTCAGGCATGTCACTATTACTTTAGCAGACTGATTTGATAAGTGTCACGTTAAATCTCACTTTTACTTAGAAAAATCTGCATACAAGAGGAACCTAAACAAACAAACAAACAAAAAGATTCAGTCTGAGCATTCTAGCCACATTTCCCCAATTTTTAATTCAAGGCCTTGATACAGAAAATATCATAAACTTATGCATGGTAAGAATACATGATTTATCTTCAAATGTATGTCAGTAGAATGATGGGGCCCACAGAAAGAAGCAGTCAGACAGGCAGACATTCAGTATAAACGGTGCTTCATGGAGAAACATAAATAGACAAATCTTTCTATCAAGGTTGGGTAACCACTGAGCACAGGGACATAGTGATAAGGCAAATTTTTCAGCCCCTGAATGAGCAAATTTCAGAGCTAGCATGACCTTTTTCTTTTCCCATTAGCAAGTATCCACAGCCATGGCACTGATAATTTTAGAATAATGATTATTATTATTTCTGCTTTTATAAACTTAACTTTTATTAACATTTAAAGAAACCCTTAAAGACATGAAGGTGTTATAAACTGCTAACATTCATTGTGGTAAATAAATGCTTAGAACATTGCGTACAGTTATATGAAGCTTGTTAGCTGAACAGCTTTTAAAAATTGATTTGCAATCGGTAAGTGTGATGGTATCCCAAGGCAATAAGGAAGCTTTAGAAAGGCTCTCCGCAACCCTACAATAAATGTCTGGGTAATCTAATGAGGGAAATCATCTTTCCATGCTTCAGATGCAGTAAGGGCTCTAATATCTACATGAATGTTGACAGGCAAAAACTGCCTAATGCATAGGCTTTTGTGAAGCTTCAAATGGCTGATTTAATTAGAAGGACAAGTCAATTAAATCACCCCTTCAAATCCAATCAGGTGCCTCTGAAGTACTTCATAGAGATTTGAAGGCAATTCAGAGATTCAATGGATTGTTCAACGCCTCTGGCATTGCAGTGTTTGAGGTGAGGCGCTATATGGACAAAGCTGAGAAGGCAGTTGTGATTTGATAGGGTCTCCGATAGTGATAGGAGTAGGCAGCCAATGGATTTTATCACTCCATCAAACTCTGATGATCAGAGTATGTGAGGGGTTGCCGTCCTGCTTCTTGTGCCTCTTGTTTCTACAGTCTGTACAGATTCACTTGGAGACACAGAGAGGAAGAGAGATGGAGGGAGTATTTTACTCTGTCATTCTTTTTATCTGTACTAGGGCTGTGCAGCACTTCAGATTCAATCTCCAAAAGGAGCGTTTGAAAATGAGAACATAGATCTAATACCTGTTTGCAACAAAGCAGTGCCTTTTCCTGGGATAGCTTGATTATGCTGTGCAATCCTGGGAAACACTAAACTGTTTTAAACTATTTCAGATAGGTACCATATTTGTCTTCCTGTACACTCCAAAGCCTTTTGGAGGCTGAACCTAAAGCAATGAACAACCCTAAAATCTACTTTAAAGCCTTATGTGGCTTAGGGCCCAGATAGAGTGGATACAAAAAGTCTACACGCCCCTGTTAAAATGCTGGGTTTTTGAGATATAAAAAAATCAGACCAAGATAAATCACTTCAGAAGTTTTTCCACCTTCAATATAACATACAAGCTGTACAATTCAGTTGAAAAACAAACTGAAATCTTTTAAGGGGAAAAAATAAAAATAAAATAACTAGAATAACGTGGTTGCATAAGTGTGCACACCCTTAACCTAATACTTTGTTGAAGCACCTTTTTATGACATCATTCAGTCTTTTGGGGCAGGAGCCTCTCAGCATGGCACATCTTGCCTTGGGAATCTTCGCCCACTCTTCCTTGCAGAAGTGCTCCAAACCTGTCAGATTGCGAGGGCGTCTCCTGGGCACAGCCCTCTTCAGGTCCCCAAAGATTTTCCATTGGATTCAGGTCCAAGCTCTGGCTGGGCCATTCCAAAACTTTGATCATCTTCTGGTGAAGCCATTCTTTTGTTGATTTGGAGGTATGCTTTGGGTCGTTGTCGTGTGGGAAGGTGAAATTCCTCTTCATCTTCAGCATTTTAGCAGAGGCCTGAAGGTTTTGTGCCAAAATGGACTGATATTTCGAACTGTTCCTAATTCCTTTCACCTTGACTAAAGCCCCAGTTCCAGCTGAAGAAAAGCAGCCCCAAAGCATCATGCTGCTGCTGCCTCCACCAGGCTTCTGTGTGCGTATGGGGTACTTTTGGTGGTGCGCAGTGTTGTTTTGCGCCAAACATACTTTTTGGAATTATGGCCAAAAAGTTCAAGCTTGGTCTCATCAGGCCATAACACATTTTCCCACATGCTTTTGTCAGACTTGATGTAGGTTGTTGCAAAATATAGCTGGGCTTGGATGTTTTTCTTTGAACTTTTTGAACTGTGTGTCTGTGCACGTCTGTGTCTGTGTCATGGTCCCAGTTCCAATGTTCCTGGAAAACATCGTAACGGGTTCCCATGCCATGGTGCTGACATGAGTTGCTGTATGGGAGGGGGCTGCTCCTGTTCCTTATACCAGGCTGCGATGCGAGGAGTGAAGAATGAGGAATGCATGTTTGGGTTATCTTGCCTTGTCGAGGACGTTTCCCGCAGACTGGCAGGAACCGTTAGGGGCACCTGTGGGGCATGGAATTGTTGACTTTGGGGGGAAGGACTGGGAGCCGTTTGGGGTTTTATTGGGAGACATCCCGCACTTTTATTATTCTCAGCTTTGCTTGTGATCCCGCATACTATTCATTATTAAATCAGATATCCATGAAAGCCTTGTGTGAGTCTGATAGTGATTTTGAACAGGTAATCATTACAGTCTGTCTGTGTGTGTCTGTGTCTTTGTGTGTTTGTGTCTTCATGTTTTCTTTCTGTTTCTTTTCTATCTCTGTCTTGTCTTACATTGATTTCTTTGATATAAATACATATTTTTTTTTTGCATCAAAATGGAATATAAAATGCACTAGGAGCAGGAAGGCCCAGGTTCTGCTCTACCCAAAACTGCAGAAGCTCACTGTGCAACTTTGAGCCAGTCGCTTTCTCTCAGTTCAAGGATTGTTGTTGTGGGGTTGTTGTGGTGAAATAAAATAAGAGGAGGGAGGGCTAAGTATGGCACCATAAGCTCCTGAATGAAAGGAGGGGCATAAGTCAAATACAATACTTAATCAGCATGTTCTTTCTCCATTGGTTCAGCACAGCTTCTGCATAGGCTCTTTGCTGGAAAATTGGTACCCTCCACCTCTGCTATCTTTGTAAGGAAAGGAAAATATTTCATACATTTAGTGTAGGGAAAATCTTGAAGCTCTCTTGCTGAAGCATTGTAGAGTTAATGTTTTGTATTTGGTTTGCCATTGCTATTTTCTCATTCCATTCTGCCAGAAAATGAGGCAGGGTCTGGCTACTTCCCTTTAGATCCCATAGCTGAATATTTTATCAAATTAAATGTTTGGATCAGTTCAAATGCAATCTGGCATTTTCAAATCTTGAATTCAAATTCAAATCACTAGATCTTATCTGATTTTCATGCATCTACTAGTTCATATCAACTGCTTTCAGATACCAGCAAATGGGCTCCTTGATCACCAAGGTTAAAGAATGAGTCATTTGCTGGTCAAGTTGAGTTGGTTCAAAGAAAGAGGGCCATACTATTCTTTGTCCGACAGAACAAAGTATTTGACTGATCATGCCAATATGTCATAAAAAAGGACTCTGGAGGGGGTTCTTTTCCGTATTAAGCTGAATGGCCCTTGTGGTCCTACTGTTTTCATTTTATAATTAAGAAATAATCAAAAATAAATGATAAACTATCTTTTTCTTTGATAACAAAATAAAGTGTTTTTTTTACATCATAACCTTTTGTTGTTCTTTTGTTTCACTGAATATTCTTCTGATATGGGGAAAAAAGCCCTTGAGGTCTTTTAATTATAATTATAATTATAATTAAATACTTATATACTATAAATAATATTCTTGTTGAAAAGCACATTTCCCAGAAATACAAAACTACTCTGAAGCTCAGATGACTTCATACTAGCCTACAAATTGCATTGTTTGAGGCTCCATCTTAAGAGTCCACATTAAAAATATTGTCATCTAGATCAGAAAATGTATATTATTTTCACTGGGAAGCTGCAGTAGTACCAAATACTGTAATTTGTTGTGACTCAAAGTATTCACAAGGTAGCAAATTGTCTATATATAATTGCTACAAACAGATTGGGTTGAGAAAATATCAGTTTTTCTGTGGTTTGGAATTAAGAGGTGATATTAGAATCAATTTACAGTAGAACTTGTGATGCTGAAATAAACACACCAAGTGTAAGTATGTGTCATGTTCACTGATTCAATGTAGTTTATACATCATAACGTTTCACATGCCATGGTGCTGACGCACGTTTCTGTTTGGGAGGGAGCTGCTGTGAGACCTTGTACCAAGCTCTGTATGTGAAATCAGTACAATGGAATGTGTTTGGGTTATGTTATCTGTTCAAGGCCTTTTCCTGCAGACCATCAGAAACCGTTAGGAGCACCTGGGATTGTGAACTTGAGAAGATTCTACAAGGGGACAGATTTCATTTGCACCAAGGGTTTTTAGTTTGAATTTGGTGCACTTTCATCATTCTCAGCTTTCTCTCTGATCCTGCATACTATAATAAATCAGATATCTTTGAATTCCTACTCATGAGTCTGATGGTGTTTTAGAATAGGCAATCATTACAGTATGTGGTTCATTTGACAAGTACAGTAATACATCAAATCCAAATGTATAGGAGGCTCCCGACACAGACAATACTAGTTTCAGATGTATGTGAAGTTGTAGTTGAAATAAACTGGTAGTCTACCAACTCTGGATCAACACGTATAAAATGCAGAGTAAAAACAAAGGTAATTTATGTAGACAGACATAAGCTTTCACTGCAGATTTATAATCAAAGTTCCAACCTTTATTGATTATTTAATCTAGTTGGACATCATCTACCAAAGCCAGGACTAAATATGAATATTTTGTAAGGTAACATTATCAATTATATTTATATGATTTACATAAATATAGTATAGAGGTTTGATGGTGTTGGAGTAGGACTGGGAAGACCCAGCCTCAGGTCCCCCCTTAGCTTTGGAAAAACTCACTGAATGGCCTTGGGACAGTCACCCTCTCTTTCTCAGAACACCTTACTAGGTTGCTCTTCTGGGGAAAATTGAAGGGAAATGCTTATGTAAGCCACCTGGAGATCTTTCAGAAAAGATGGGATAAAAACTAGAAAATTAATGAAACGAACAACTAATAAATAATTTTATTCCATTTTGCTTAACAGGCTCTGATTAGACATCTCCAAGATCTGAAGAAATTACCAAGACAGAAGATGGAGGGGAAGAAAAATGCATCTGCTTCCTATGAAAGGAATGAGATGGAAATAACTGTTAATATAATTAGTGTACTGATCTTGTTTAGTAATAACTGGAAATGCTATTTTTTATTAACTTCATTTAAAAAAAATGAAAGAAGGCATATATGACATAGAAAATATAAATGTATTTCTACAGTGAGATATTTCAGCAAAATTCATGTTTAATTTATTCAATTACTTTTTATGTTATGGTTTGAATAAAAAAAGATCATTCATAAATATTAGGAAGCAAAGCTGAATAGAATTAACAAAATACATCAGGATAGGTTCCTAAAATATAATCTGATGTTTGGCTTTCAAAACTGCTGACTGCTTAACATTCTTACCCAAACCCAATTCTATTGTTCTAAAATTATTTCTACAATGCAAACAAGTGAGGTCTGCAGCAAAATGCTGCAATGTGGGCTGCTATTGTTCATATTCAGGGAATCAGCCAAGATTCCTTTTCATTCAGTTCCATTTTTTTCTCTAATAATCAGCCAGAATTTCATGGCCACTGATCATACTCCAACTTTCTTGGCTCATTTTGTTTTGTGTGTTTTGATTTCCCCCCAAAATGATAGCATATTAGCAAGACGAAGATTTCCATTTCTTAACAACCTTCTTAACTCAATGAATTTGACATTGCCAATACAATCCTATCTGCATCTACTTAGAACTAGATTCCACCAAGTTTAATGAGACTTTCTCCTAAGTACAGTAATGCGTCAGAGATTTGATGTTTGACTTTTCCACACGTAATCCAAGCATTCTAGTCAGTGCATTACCAAATGAAAATTGCTAGGATCTAAAATTCAATTTATACACAGGATTTCCTATCCTAAATCATATATATCTTTACAGACTATTAAATATTTCCTAATTTATTGACTACACAAGCAAAAGTACTGAAAATAGATTTTAAAGATAAACATTCAGTTAAACCTCCTATTTCCTTTGGGTTCTTTGTCCAAAATCTGCTGTCAGCTGGTAAGATTATTGACTCTACTCTTGGTCAGAAGGAACTCAAGATAATTTGGTATATGCCTTTTTCATGGAGTAAACAAATCTATAAAAAAATCACAGTTGGGGAGAGTATTTTTCTTTTATGGTAGTTGATGTAGCTCTCTTTTTATTTTAGTTAGAACAACAACCATCCATCTAATAAAGAAATACATTTGCTGCTAGCATGAAGGCTCTCCCAATCTTGCATCTCTTCTGAGAATGACCGTACAATATGATGATCACCAGACCAATGTTGTCTGGTCACATGATCATTTCTAGAGAGAGACTATGAGATTGATTAGGGCATATATGTAGTATGTGATGATGATGATGATGAAGAAGCAGCTGATGCATTACCTAGTTTTTAATTACTTATTTTTAGATTAAAGGACAGAAGGACAAATCCTGCCTGAAAACTTCTAAGGTAAGGTGACCTTTCTTGACCCCTACAAATTTTGAAAGAATCCTCATCTTCTCTATTTTCTCTCCTTTTAATATGTCCCTTTATATGAGCACAACATTATACTCGGATATACCCATAAATTACATATCTGCAAGCATAACATTAGACCAATGCTGTGGTCTTCTTTCCTCCTTTTCCCATAGTGGGGAAGATAACTGTCCCTTCCCCATAGGGTTTGAGATAACTGTCATTGTAATCCAATCCAATCCAATCTACACACACACACACACACACACTATTATTAATTATAGTTAAAGCTTAGAATTCCAAAATACAGGACACATGTTTTGGGGTGTCTAATTAGCATCTCTTTTTAAAAAAGAAACTTTATTGTTCAGTTAAAATCAGACAGCTTGCACATTTATCCTAATTAGGGAGATGGCAGATTGCTTTTATACTTGCTTCTGTGCAAGAGAATAGCATTCAATCAGCCAGAATCTGCCATTCAGTGGAGAAAGAGTACAGCCTTTTTCTTAAAGCCACCTGGCTGGTTATTTTTGAACATTTGCTACATACTGCTCCACTCCAAACAGATTTGTGGGTACCAGGTAATTATTTGAAAGTACATTTTAAAGTGTTACTTTCCTAGGTGCTGTATTTATAACATTTCCATTAATGTCAACAATGCTTGGCTTCTGGGATGTTTAAATGGTACACAAATACTTAAAATGTATGTAGATGGAATGTAGGTACATTTTGGGTTGCTGCAAGTATTCCAGGCAAAGGCTTGAGAAGGAGCATAAATGTTCTAAGTTAGGAAAAAAGGCAGAGCCTTGCAGCAGAATCAGCAGGTAGAAAGTGATTTTTCTTCCCATGTATGTTACATCTACATGAAAGCAGTTTGGTCTAGTGGTTAAGGTGCTGGGCTAGGAACCAGGAGTCTGTGAGTTCTAGTCCCGCCTTAGGCATGAAAGCCGGCTGGGTGACCTCAGGCCAGTCACTCTCTCTCAGTCCAGCCCACCTCACAGGGTTGTTGTTGTGGGGAAAATAGGAAGAGGAAGGAGTATTAGGTATGTTTGCTGCCTCGAGTTATTTATAAAAATAATAAAGGTGGAATAAAAATAAAATAAATAAATAAACTGTCTTGCTAACAGTTCTTCAAGGACATGTCCCCTTGACACTGCCTTTGACTCATCCCCAGCCTATTACTAAGGCTGCTTAACTTGACATTTAAGTGATCCAGTGTTAAACTGGTGTTTTTCATCTTATCCTAACACAAGCTTTGTTGTATGCTTGCTTTCTCCTTCCACAGTGACTGCTGGCTGTTTATACCTTGAAGCCCCAATTAGCCAACAGTAAAGGAACCTGGGGGTTGTAGGAGAGCAATACTTGGCAGTATTTGAAGATATATATATATATATATATATATATATATATATATATATATATATATAAATATATATATATATATATATAAATATATATATAAATAAATAAAACTTTTTATTTGTTAAAATACAATACAAAATCATAAAACATTGTCGACATACATAACATTCTAGAATACGCCTAACACCACGTATACACATAGAAACAAGTAAGACAATAACAATAACAACATACTAAAACATGGTTTCCAACTTTTGTAGCTATAGATACACAAATAATTATCTTTGTAACTCTATCGTTATTTTCCCTTAAGTTACTATTATTTCTATTTATTTACTTCTTTAATATATAAATCCCATTATCATCTCTTCACTTTTTTTGATTGTATACAGGTAACCTAATATCGGTTGCCATATTTCTCTAAATCTCGTAGTATTTTTTTCTTTTATTAAAATCACTAATTTCGCCATCTGTGCTAGCTCCAATATTTTCATCACCCACTCCTCTATTGTTGGTATGTTTTCCTTTTTTGCAATGTTGCGCATATATAATCCTAGCTGCTGTGATCATATATAATAATAAATTACCATATTTTCTCTCTAAATCCTCTTCCATTATACCTAATAAAAATAATTCTGGTTTTTTTTACAATTTCTATCTTAAGAATTTTCTGAATCATCTCAAGTATTTGTGCCCAGATTTTTTCTGCTTTCTTACAGGTCCACCATAAATGGTAAAATGTTCCTTCCTTTTGTGAACATTTCCAACATACATTAGAAACGTTTTTATACATTTTTGCTAATTTTTGTGGGGTTAGGTACCATCTGTACATCATTTTATAAAAGTTTTCCTTTAAATTATAACACAGAGTAAATTTTAATCCCTTTGTCCACATTTTTTCCCAGTTCTCTATAAAATATTATATCCAAAATTTCTTGCCCAATTAATCATACACTCTTTGACTTGTTCATCTTCTTGATTTAATTGTAATAACATTTTATACATTTTTGTAATAATATGCTCATTATTTATATATAACTGTTTTTCAATTTGTTTTTTATTTTTTAAATTTATATATATATATATTATCTAATTTAAATCGTTCATTTAACTGCATATATGTGAACCAATGACACCAGTGTCCTGCTCCTTCTATTTCTTCTCTTGTTTTTAGCATAGGTGTATCTTGTTCATATTTTATTGTATCTCTATATCTTAACCATTTTATCTTATCATCTAAACTTTCCATCCTTGCAAAAGATTCTTGTGGCGATATCCACACTGGCATATTTGGTAATAATCTACTTTTATATTTATTCCAAACCCTCAATAATACTTTTCTTATAGTATGATTTCTAAATTCTTTGTTCATTTTTACTTTTTCATACCAAATATATGCATGCTACCCAAATCTAAGTTCATGTCCCTCTAATTGTAAAAGTTTTGGATTTTCTAATGTTAACCATTCTCTTATCCACAGAAAGCAACAAGCTTCAAAATACAATTTAAGATCTGTAGCCCCAACCCTCCTCTTTCTTTAGCGTCTTGTAATAATTTAAATTTAATTCTTGGTCTTTTTCCTTGCCAAATGAAATTTGAGATATCTTTTTGCCATACTTTAAATATTTTTTCATTAATTAGAATTGGTAATGTTTGGAAAAGAAATAGCATCTTCAGTAATACATTCATTTTGATTATGGATATCCTTCCTAGCAAAGATAGTTGTAATTTTCCCCATCTTTCCATATCAATTTTTATTTCCTTCCAAATTTTCCCATAATTATTTTGAAATAATATATTATTATTTGTTGATAATATTACTCCTACGTATCTAATCTTTTTTTCTATTGTAAAACCTGATTTAGTTATTAAAGTTTCTTGTTGTTTTTGAGTCATGTGTTTACTCAACATTTTTGTTTTTTGTTTATTTACCGTAAATCTTGCCACTTCTCCAAGTTCCTTTAATTTCTTCAACAGATGTTCTATAGACTCTAGGGGATTTTGTAATATAAATACTAGGTCATCTGCAGATGCTTTTAATTTATAAATTTGTTTTTTAATTTTTACTCCTTTTATTTGACCATCCCCTCTTATATCTCTATTAAGGACTTCTAGGAGTAGAATAAATAAGAGAGGTGATAGGGGGCATCCCTGTCTCATTCCTTTTTCTATTTTGCAATTATCTGTCAATTTGTCATTCACTATAATCTTAGCTCTTTGTGTTGAGTATATTGCTTCAACCCCTTTCACAAATGATTTCCCAAATTCCATTTTCTCTAAAACTTTAATCATAAAAGACCAATTCAAATTGTCAAATGCTTTTCAGCATCTAAAAATATTAAAGCTATTTGGCATTTGTTATGATGTTGTGCATATTCCAAAATGTCAATCACGGTTCGTATATTATCTTTCAATTGTCTTTTTGGTAAAAAACCACTTTGATCTTGATCAATAATTCCTTGTAGGATTCTTTTTAATCTTTCTGCTAATATTGAAGTAAAATTTTTATAATCATTATTTAACAATGATATTAGTCTATAATTTTTGGTTAGAGTTGGGTCTTGTTCTTCTTTTGGTATAACTGTTATATTAGCTTCAGTCCATGTCTCTGGTATTTTTGATCCATCTATAATCGAATTCAATAAGTCTCTAAATGGGTTTATAATTTGTTCTGTAAAGTGTTTGTAATATCCTGCCGATATACCATTGGGTCCCGGTGCTTTTCCTATTTTGAGTTTCTTTATAGCTTCTATTATTTCCTGATTTGATATTGGACTGTTAATTATTACTTGTTGAGTTTGTGAGAGTTTGGGAAGATTTTGCTTATTTAAATATTCCTCAGTTTTATCTAATGAAATTTCTTGTTTTTCATATAAATGTTAAAACAAATATATAAAATGCTTTTTTGATTCTTTTATTAAGTCTTCATTATTTTCCCTGATTTTAATAATCATTTTCTTCTCCCTATCTTTCCTTATTTTATAAGCCAGCCATTTTCCTAGTTTATTAGCAAATTCAAAGTGTCTTTGTTTTGCATATCTTAATTTCATTTCTATTTCCTTTGTTGTCAGCAGCAAAATTTGTTGCTGTAATAATTTAATTTGATATAATAAATTATCATCTGAGGGTTTTTTCTGCAGTTCTGTTTCCTTTGATTTAATCTGATTCATAATTGTTTGTAATTTTTGTTGATATTGTTTTTTAATAATTTGATTTAAAGATATAAAATGTCCCCTCATTACTGCCTTACTGGCATCCCAAACTGTTCTAATGTCCACTTCATTATTCAAATTTATTTTTAAAAAAACCTTTAATTTCTTTTTACACTCTTCCACTACTTCCTCTTTTTTTTAAGATATTTTCATTCAATCTCCATTTAATATTTCTGGAATTTTCCCTAATTATTATATTTACTGGGTTGTTATCTGAAAAAGTTTTTGGTAAAATTTCAGCTTTAGAGATTTTATTTGCTAAATCCTTTGAAATCCAGATCATGTCTAACCTTGAAAAAGATTTAAATATTTCTGAATAGAATGTATAATCTTTCGCTAATCCATTTTTATGTCTCCAGGAATCCACCAATGTTAAATTTTCCATTAATTCAAAAAAATGATTTTGGGAGTTTCCCTTGTTTATTTTTAATTTGTTTTTCTGATTTCCTATCTAACAATGGTATTGTAACCCCATTCCAATCCCCCATCAATATTTTTTTTGTGGAGCATTAGCTCCATTTATATTCCAAGTTGTATATTTTATTACCATCACGCCAGTAACTCCTCGTATTCCTTAGAATTCGTAGCTAACTCCTCTCTCTGTATCTTTTTCTCTTTTGTCTTATTTTGTTCTAGTTCCTTTCTGTGTCTTTCCAGGAAATCTTTTACTTTATCTATTAAATTTAATTTGTACCTTCTTTCTTGAAAAGTAAAACTCACCCCCTCTAATTTTTCCCGACATGAAATATTATTTCTTTTCAATATCTCTGTCAGACCTGCATAGTCTTTTCTTTTTCTCAATATTCTTATAGGTATCTCCTTAAGTACAATTATATCTTTCCCTTTAATTCTAATCCTATTTTCAAAATGTGCCTGCAAGATCATATCTTTTGTTTTTCTTCTGGAAAATTCAATTAGAACATCTCTAGGTTTTTGATGGATATGTGCATATTTTGAATTTATGCAGAACATCTTTTCTATCTCTTCTGCCATCCTATCCTCTTCCCAATTTATTAAGTTTGCTAATGTTTGTATTATTGTTTCCTCCATTTCTCCCTCCTTCTCCTCTGGTATGCCTCTAAATCTTAAGCTATACGGTTTATCTCTTAATTCTAACAATGCTATTCTATCTAGTTCATCTTCTCTTACTATTTCTAATGCTTCCATCCTTTCAGTCACTTTTTAAATTTCTCCCTCCATTTTCTCATTCATCTTTTCTAATTTTTGTTCCAATTTCTTTTCAAAGTCCTCAAAACTTTTTTCCAACATTAGATTCACATTTTGAATTGTCTGGGAAGTCTTCAAAGAAAATTCTTCGAACATAGCACACATTCCATCGTTTTCTCCTGACCCAGAACCTCTTCTATTTTGCTTTCTAGTATTCATGTTTCCTTAAGTTCATACAATATTTAAGTCAAGTTTTTATGTTTTGTATATCCACCACGATGTAAGGAAAAAGTCAAATCAAGTCACTAGAAAATGGCTCCTTTATATTAATAAATAAGTCCAGTCCCTGTTTATTGTAGTAGTCCTTTAAATCCCTTCGTAATTCTAGAAAATGTCTCAAAATAATGAAACTCACCAAGAGCCTCTGTATCTCTATAGCTATGATTAGCCTCTTCTCCTCTTTAGTTTTGTAAATAATTCATTAAGGAGGTGAGGTGGTTGATGGTATTGTCTTGTAAATCAAGACGTTCAGTCATGGCTCCTACAGCTCGAAACTAGTGCTTCCCAGCTGATTGCCTGCTTCACTAAAAACGTGAGCTGACTGCTCTCTTCAAAAATCAGCTGTCTGGAAGACACGTTAGCCTTTCGTTCACTTCTTCTTCACCCAAAGTTGCTTTTCGCCCCTTTTAATTATCTGGAGCAACTTTTAACACAGTGCTGAAAGTTTTAGCTGGCGGAGCTCCGCTAAAGCTCAACCCGTCGCCATTTTCTCCTCACCAGAAACCCCTTGAAGAGCTATATATTACCTACTATGTTATAGAAGGAAGCACTGTTAGCTAACCTGACATAAATCAACGCAATCTAAGTTAGCAGCAACTATCTTGCCCATTGATAGTACTGAAATAATTTAAATGAGATTGATTTTAAGTAATATGAAGAAACATCAGGTACAGGAATCGGGTTGCTTTGTTTCCATCATTGGGCATACTGCTGGACCTGGTCTGGGATATTCATGAATGATGGAATTAAAACAAGTGTTCATATGAGCAGCTTCACACACATGGAGGGGAGTTTGGTTGGTGTGACAAAAGGTAGCCCAGCCCAGATGTGGAGGCTATTTGAAGGAACTGTTTCAAAAAGATTTAGCCATAATTGCCTTGCTATAAGGCTGTCTGGGGACTGACTTCTACAGTTTTCACGATTTATTCACCCCTGATTAGCACTGAAAATACCTTTTTGAATTCTGTGTGTTCCTCATTTCTTGGGTTTGCCATCTCTGTGCGGTATGCCGCATATCAGCTTTCACAGAATTGGAATCCTTATAAGAAACGGGATTCTGATTATTACTGTCATGCATTTTTAGTGTTGGGTCCAGATTAAAGATCACTTCATCCATTGTGAGATTTGACCTTCTAACCTACTCAAGAATTGGCTATTCTCAATCAGAGAAAGAATGGAAAGAGACGACAAGGGCTAGGTTTACATGTTACACCAATCCACCATTTTAAATAATTGTTTCTTGATATACCTGGTTCACTCTACACATTGCACTAAGGCTAGGTTCACCCACAAGCAAATCAATCATATGGCTTAATGTGATGGGGGAACCTTGCCTGAATCTCTCAACATGATCCTTAGATGCTACTACTATGACCAAACTTATTTTCTAGGTTTCTTCCTAGACTATTTGTTTTTTCATTGTAAAATGAAATCATTTTTAATAATGATTGTTTGATATTTTTAATAATTACCATTTTTATATATTGATTGTTTTACTTAATTGTTGTACACTGCCCAGAGTCACTTTTTTATGAGATGGGTGGCCATATAAATTTAACAAATAAACAAACAAACAAACAAATAAATAAATACATAAAACCAGACACATCCCTGCTGAACAGAACAAAATATTAACATTAGTGGGAGAAGCACCATTACTACTGCAAAACTCTGGTCTGATACAGGTTGCAGTCACTGGGATTGCTTGGGCCATGTTTTCTGAGTGGCTGCCACATGTTGAAGGCATCAGTAGACTCAATGAAGGAAGAAGGCAGCAATGCATCATGTTCTGCTTGAGACATTAGTATAAAGTAATAGCAGCTCAATTGATTCATTGAGAAACATTAATGATTTTGCTTTTCCAATCAAAGTAAGCTTTTATAGGTGAAACTGATTTGTCTGAAAGCTATTATCTTCAGCTTTCATCTACTCTTCAAAAGTTAACTGTTGGTTGAATGTGGGTCTCCACCTACCCAGATTAAAAAGAAATTAAAAATTGGAGGAAATGTTTTTGAACCATCTAGCAAATGCTAAGTGAGGTTACTATTCTTTCTTCCCCTCCTGCTTTGAATCACAAAGTCTGATATTTCTCAGAGTATCAGCAAACTGATTAAAGAATTTATATATTAGTAAAAGGTTCCTAGTCATGTTTTATTACATCCAGTATCTTTTGAGTATTATTTCTTTGCCTGAAGTAAAGAGGTAGTTGAATTTGAACTTCATTAAATACAAAATGGACAATAATTGAATTTTTAAATTGGACAATTATTAATGCCCCAAGGGAAAATTAACACCTATGGTATATATTAAAAAGTAACACAATATTATTTTAGTGTGTGAATAGATGAAATTACATAAAATTACTTAATCCATTTAGCATAGTATTTTCTAATGAGTGGCAGCAGCAGCTCTCCAGATTTTTAGATGGATACGATTCTCAGCCTTTTCAACCAGGAACTGTTTAGCAATGACCCTGAGAACGTCTACCGGTGGCAAATGTACTGTATAACCAGGAGTGCTGGGGGAGGGTAAGTGTCAATATCTAAAAACAATGGGTGTGACACCATGATGTAAGCCCTGCCCTACAATTGCACACACGTACAAACATGGCAGGGCGTTGTGGCATTATTTCTGTCATCTTATTGATTCTGATTCTCCCCCCGGCCCTTGGAAATCACTGTACTTAGCTCTGAGCTATAGTTCCTCAATAACGTTTGGTTTATTGCAAACAGAAGAAATAGATCTCATACTCCCTCTTTCTCTTCCAAAAAGGAGTTCAAATCAGCATAGAAACCATTAAAAGGATGTAAATAATCCATCATTAAAATAGAATGTCCAATCTGAAAGCATTATTGAAAAACAAGTTCATAAATACAAACAAATAATAAAAATTAAGCAAGAACTGATAGATTCTTGTTCAAGCTCTGACACTTCCTCATCAAAAGATTTGTGTCATTCCCCACAGGACGAAATTTGCACTTCAGTTCGGCATCGGATATAAGTCATATAGCATAATTCAGTCAGGGAAGATGGGATAGCTACGATTTGTGAGATTTTATTCACATTATTTTTTTAAAAGTTATAGTTGCTGTGCAAATCACAGAGGATGCTACACTCCTATTCACTCCTATTCAGGTGAACCTCCTATTCACCTGAATGGATACATTATTTAATATGATTACTGACTCTATACCTGGATTCTCTTATTGAGCTTAGCCATGGTTTACTTAATCATATTTTACCAAATAAACCACAATTAACTGTCATGCTTCCATGAGTTATCAACCACAATTGGAACTTAACTTATGAAATCCTAGTAAATTTACTAAATGTTCCATCAGTTCCATGGATGACTGTTAATGGTCCAGGAAATGTTTCAGCAGTGTCGCATTCACTCTGACTTTGCATCTCCTAAGCAAGATAAGCTGATGTTCTTAGAGATTCAAGATAGGTTCTCCATGTTACATGATGGGAGGAACTGATTATCTTACTGAGAGAAATTTTAACCAGTAGAGACCTGGTGATAGCTAGGTCAGCATCATGCAGGGAGAAGCCAATTTTCAAAGGCATCTCTGGTAGAGGTGTTGACTCTGTGTATGCACGCTTAGGGAAGGGGACTAGTTGCACAATTCCTCAGCACAAAGCCCTGCTATAGAGACAGGACACCAATTTGCTACTTCAATAGGGTTTGATGTGGTTCCTCCACCAGTGTAAAAGAACTTAAATGGAACTGTACCAGGCCTTTTTTTGGTTTAATTTAATCCAGTTTGAAAACTGATACTACAAGAGCCACTTGTTGAGATGGGCAGCCATACACATTGAATTAATTAATTAAATCTAATAATAATAATAAATATGTTTCTATTCACAGTCTCAAGTGCTCTTATTTTTATTTGGTCTTCCCGGAAAGGTTTGGAAAGTGATTATTTTAGTGCTCTAAAATGTTTAAATATATAATTTTTTTATTAATTAAGCAAAAGCAAAAGGAAAAATGAAACAAAGAAAAAAAGAGGAATAACATACATACACATCATTACATACAGAGCAGTATAATTCATAATTATTCTTTATTGATCTTTTAAAATTAATATTATGATTGCTGCTGCATAACAACAACTGAGTGGGGCATTTTTAAAGTAGGAGCTACAGAGAGTTCAGTGTAATTCAGGGGAGGGGGGTTTACACATTACTGCACATATTTCTCAAAAATGTGTCACATTTATATATATACACAAACACACACACACAGTATGTACATATACACTGTATATAATATGAGCCTAATACAATGCATATTTTTGGACTTTATCCTAATAGATAGGTTTTTTTAGTTTCAAATAATACAGTGATCCTTGGGTGGGGGGAGCAGAAATTGGCACCGAAATGGTTTGTATATAGCTTTGGATAGTGTGATCTGTGTTCCTTAAAATGTGAGATCCTTAATGAAAATACAGAGGTCTCCTGTTTGTGGTCTTCTTAAATGCACTTGGACAAAGCTCTTCTTGATCTGTTGACAGAGAATTAGTTTTTGTTCAACACAATGTTTTGACCAGAAAAAAAAATGGAACGTTCATTGTTTATTTAAAACTGCAGTGCCTCTTCATAGAAAAGTAAACTTAGTAGTACTTAGTAATTTAGGAAGTAGAACTACACCAGAAGAAGCCACTTAGCATAAGCAAGCTAAAAAAAAAATCCAATTGGTTGAAGGGCAGTTTTTAAACATTTAAAACAAACAAACACACCACTGTGTGTCTTTTACACCAAAAAGTTTCTAAAGTGCTCTTAATAATGAAAAAGAGGTTTTGCATTTTTTTTCCTCTTGACAGTTGCTCAGAATATAAAGGATTTTAGTTACTTTACGATACAATTTGACACATGGGAGATAATCTTCACCTTTCAAATGCAATTAACACTTTCTGAGTGAGCACTGCAGAGTGTGAAATGGGATTTAGTAAAACAAATGAGATTTTTTTTAATACCTAAAGAGCTATTGAATTAAGTATAAACTCAATACTGATCTCATGATGTGTGCTTCCACAGAATCTTCAGCTTTCCATATAGCTGTAAGAACCTTGACCAAATGCATCAGCATTTTAAAATCAAGAGTGGGTCAAACTAGTATCTGCGTATGCGATGGCAGCAAAAAGCCACTGCTTCTGAGTGGTGACCAAGAAGGAGTGCATGGAGTTTTAAGCTAGGGTTACTAGACATCTGGCAAAAGGAAGACATGTCTTCCTTTTTGTCCTCATGTCCTTCATCCAGCAGGCATAGCCTTAAAATCAAATATTGTCTGGCTTTTTGAGTATCTGACAAACAAACTATTCCTGAGCAGCTTTTCTCAGGAATAGCCCAGCACTTCCCTAGCGAGTGCTAACCACAAGTTAACAAACTCCACCTGAAATCGACAACAACTTAATCAGTTACATGCTGAAAGCTTTTGCCTCCTAACCAGCTCATGGCTGGATTCCTGAGCACACTAGGCAAAAAGCCAGTGCTACCACATGCCTCTCAGTGTGTATTCCCCACTGTGGGTCTGTTTACTCACTTGGATTCCCTTCCGCTCCAATGAATGGAAATAGGTAGTGTGTCCCCCTTTCCCCCATTTGTCCTCCTTTCCAATTGTTGATGTCCTCCTTTGCCTGTTCAGATATCTGGTAACCCTATTTTAAGCTGACAGAGCACAAAACTCCCCTAACACTTATGTTGTCCAGACTCTGCCACACCCAGTCCTAGTTCTTTTCATTCAGATAACTTTGATGTTTCTCACATACCTACTTTATAAAGCCCCTCTTTTCCCACAGTGTGAATAACTCACAGGAGCCTTCTTGTTCTTGATCACTACGCTGAAATCAGTAAGGTAATCTTTTTTTTTTTTTTTTAAAAAACAAACTTCAAAAATACCATAATTTACTAAGATACATGCTCACGGCTGCGAGGACAAACTATACACAACACTGGAAAAATGACATAGCACTGATGATATCTGACTGGGAACTTAAACCAAATATGCAGCAATGGCAAAAACTAACAGTATATGTACAAAATAGAATTCAAGCAAGAATGGCTTCTGTATATATTACACATTATGAAGCAAGACAAATAGAAACATTTAGAGCATGGTTTCCACAGTTTATATTAAAAAAAATACTGCAAATCTATTAAAGAACAAAGAAGGGGGAAGTCAGAAATCAAATATCTATCTAAATAGCTTTTAGAGTTGTTTTTCTCTTTTTTTTCCCTTCCCCCCTTTCTTTTCTTTTAATATTTATAAACAATAACATAGTGGAGACTTTGTTACTAAGCTCAACAATTCATATTTCTTTTTTCCTTTTTAATATTATGAAAACTCAATGTAATTTACTTGGTATCTCTTATTAATGCTATTGAGCATCAATGTATAGACATTACATTATATAAATATATAGACATTATATATAGATAAAATATATCTTTTGAAAATAATTATCTTTTTTTGAAAATAATTAAAAATACTTGGAATTAATGTGAAGAAATGAAATTGCCAGCTATAATTTGTTTTGGAATTGGTTATTAACTTCTGTACAAATTTCTGTACAAATTTCTCCTACAAATTTCTCCATGTGTGGATCACAAGAATACTTAGATTGGAATACTTGCAGAATGAACAAACTGACTTCTTAAGTGTGCATGACAATGTATTCGTGAATACGACTTATTCTGTTTGGAAATGCATAAAATAAGATGTTAAAATGTTAAAAATAAACAGAAACCAATGTAAAGTCCTGCTTTTAGGAAGTGAATCTAGAGTTGTGTCCAGGTCATGAGACTTTTTCATTTGCCTCTGCACTGGACAAGCTGCACCTGAAACATTAGTTCTTTTCCATATTGCTACATTTTAAGAAGCTTTGATAACCTAGAGCAGTGTTTTTCAACCTTAGCAACTTTAAGACATGTGGACTTCAACTCCCAGATTTCCCCAGCCAGCATAATTCTGAGAGTTGAGGTCCACATTGCTGGCAGAGTGCTAGAAAGCATTTGGCCCAGGAGGGATCAGAAAAGTCACACATCAGGCATTTCTATAAAAATAATTTTATTTACAGAAAACAAACATATTTAAACGCTTCTGCATTCTTACAGGCTCTCAGTGAGAGCTGCTTAACTCTCTACATGCCTACACAGAAGGGAAACTGAAACTAAAACAAGTCCAGGCAAGTTCTTCCCCCCCCCAGTGCAACAATTAACAACTGAAAAGGGGACAATTAAATTCAACCTCTTCACCTGGCCAAAATGATTAGTTACCATAGTAACCTTAATCTGTAGTAGAAAACATATTAACACCCCCTTTTATACTACAGAATAAGACACAAACCAATTTTCTTTGACAACTCTGTATGTCTTTCCATTCACATTATTTTAACATTATCTCCCCTTTGGTTTAACAGAAAGCTACCATCCTTCTTCCTGTGTATTTCCAAACCTAGGTTATTTGTTACAGTTCCAAGGCTTTTTAATGTGAAATGGCTTTTCATGCAGGCTTCAAAATCAAGCCTTTTCTTTGTTTTTCTGTTGCTGTGAACAGCAGCAAATCATCAACATAAATGCACAGATACATACAGCCTTGCTTGTCTTTCTTCATATATACACATAGATCTGCTTTTCCTTTTTTAAAACCAAAATTCTGCAGTTTTTCATCTAATTTTTGGTTCCAGGATCTAGCAGCTTGTTTTAACCCATAGATTGACTTCTGCAGTTCACAGACTAGATTCTCCTCTTTTTCATAGCCGGGGGGTTGCTGCATGTATAATTTGTGGTCTAAATCACCATAGAGAAATGCAGGTTGAATTTGAATGCAGCAATTCTTAACAGTAATCTAATTGATTCACTTTTAGTAACTGGTGCAAAAGTCTTGTCAAAGTCTAAATCTTTCCTTTGAGTGAACCCTTTTGCAACTAACCTTGCTTTATATTTTTGGATTTTGCTATCAGCATCCCTTTTCAGTTTGAAAACCCACCTACAACCGAAACAGCGTTCATTGGGAGGTAGATTTACCAGTTTCCATGTTTTATTTTCTTTCAAGGATGCTCACTCCTGTTGCATGGCAGAATGCCAATTTTGTGCAATCTCAGGTGGTAAAGCATTCACTTGTTCTAAAGACTCAGGTTCTGTGAATATGTGAAAAGCCTTTACTGTTTCAGCCTGAAAACGTGATGGAGGAACACCTTTATTACTTCTCTGAGATCTGCGAGGTAATACAGGGCTTAAATTTTGACTCCTATCACTTTCCTGAGAAGCATCTGTCTCATCAGACAGATCTTCAGTTTGCTTTTCTGGTTTAATGTCCTCATCAGGCAAAAGATCACCATCAGCACGTCCCTGCTGTTCTCTTGTGGTGGTCAGATCAACTGAAGAGTTAGAGTTTAATCTCCCCCAGTTTTGTTCAGCAAAAGAAGCGCTTTTGCTAATTATTAATTTCTCTCCCATTATGAACCTGTAGCTCCTTTGGCTTTGTTCATAGCCAACAAAGATGGCTTTCTTTGTTGTGGGGCCTCCTTTCCTTCTCTGTTGTTCTGGAATATGAACCCATGCAGTGCTACCAAACAGTCTAAGATGGTTTACCTTTGGTTTCACACCATAAAACAAATGGAATGGAGTGTCCTGAATCACAGAGTTATACAATCTGTTTTGTACATAACAGGCAGTAGATATGGCCTCTCCCCAATGCTTAAAAGATAAATGTGAATCTTTTAGCATGCATTCCATCACATTTTGCAAGGTTCTGCCCTTTCTTTCAGCAACACCATTTTGCTGAGGGGTGTAAGGGTTAAAAAGAATTTGTTCTATCCCCTTTTCTGCTAGGAACTTGTTGAATTTGTGAGAAAGGTACTCTCCTCCTCTATCACACTGGAGTGCAGATACAGGCCTTTCACACTGGAGTGCAGATACAGAATTTTCCATTTGCCCATGTCACAAAACCTTTAAATTTCTCAAATGCCTCATCTTTATGTTTTAAGATGTAGATAAATGTGTATCTTGAGAAATCATCAATGATGGTCATTGCATACCTTGCTTGTCCAAGACTTGGAGCAAAAGGATCAATAATGTCAGAGTGTACAATTTCCAAAGGTCTAGTTGTAACTCTGTCACTGTGCTTACTCACAGGAGCTTTTAGTGTTTTGCATTCTTTGCAAACTACACAATCTAACTATTTGTCACAGGGTTTTATCGTTAGGTCAGCACACAGCTGTGGCATTTGTGCTATATACTTGAAATTAGCATGACCAAATCTCCTATGCATCAGGTGTACACATTGATCATGATATGGAGTGTTGCCAACTGCAGCCTTGCAGCTTGGCTTCCCTGCATTTTGCACAATGTACAAGGAGTCTTTTAATATACCAGTAGCACACAATTTTCCATTTTTACATATCTCACAACCATTTTTCTTAAACGTTATGACATACCCTGTTGCAGCCAATTGTGCCACAGATAAAAGGTTTGATTGTAAATTTGGCACATACAACACACCTTTTACAGTTTCTCCTAAGCAGGATAAATACAAGTCATCTTGTCCCATAATTTTGGTCACAGACCCATCAGCCAAAGATATACTTTGTCTTTCAGTTTTAGACAGTGACACAAAAGAGCTTTTACAGTTACATAAATGACAATTGGCCCCAGAATCTAACACCCATACATCAGAATTACCCTTCTCAGCAACCTGTGCAATTTGGGTTGTCTGAAGAGCCTTCTTCTGTGTTGTCCTTGTGTTCTTCTTCTCTGTCTTTTTACTCTTGGGTCTCAAGGCACAGTCTTTCTGCAAATGTCCAGCTGAACCACAAGTGAAGCATCGCTGGCTGGCTAGCACTGTGGCCTCAGCTTCCTTTCCCTTTCCCTTTTTCTGGTACTGCAGGTTTCCAGAAGAGATGGGGGGGGGATCTTTCCTCTCTCTTCTCCCATTCAGTGAATAAGCGCTGTGTAACATACGATGGGGTGAGGTCTGCTTCAGGCACAGCCTCCAGGGTACAAATCAGTGTGTCCCATGTTTCATTCAGTGAAGACAGGAGGATATAGGATTTTGTGAGAGGTGTAAATTCCATTCCTCTCTCCTGCAACTCAACAAACAGCTGCTGAATATAATGCAGGTGCTCAGGAAGCCTATCTTCTTCTGCAAGGTAGACTTTGTACAGCTTTTTTGTCAGTGTAATTTTACTTCCTGCTGTTGCCTTTACATACAAGTCTCTCAAAGCGTCCCAAAGTTGCTTTGCAGACTGCATACCTCGCACGTGGACTAGCTGATTGTCCTCAACTCCCAGGATAATGGTGGCTCTAGCCCGCTCATCCTCTCAGCCATTCAGCACTGGAATTTTGTGGGGTTTGCTCACCAGTTGGCAGCCAAAGATTCTCTCTGCGAAGATACATCTCCATCTTCAGGGCCCAATTCAAATAGTTGGTCTCTGATAGGCTCTCCAGAGGCATTGCTGAGGGCTGGGCGGTAGCCATGGCTTCTTCCTTCTTTTGCAAGTCACCTCAGCTGGCTTCTTTGTCCTGTAGACCGGCAGTTGCTGGAAAATCTCCAGGTGGCTCCAAAGAAAATCTTCACAGGTCTTTGCTACTTGCCTTTAAATTGTGCATGAGGTGTGGAGCTGATCTCTCTATTCTCTCTGGGGCTTACTGGGCTGTTTACTGGGCCCATAACCTGTTGGCAGAGTGCTGGAAAGCATTTGGCCCAGGAGAGATCAGAAAAGTCACACACCAGGCATTTGTATAAAAATAATTTTATTTACAGAAAACAAACATATTTAAAGGCTGTTTGCTGAGAGGAGAGATTTCTCTCAGCTGCACATTCTCTGCAAGCCTATACAGAAGGGAAACTGAAACAAGTTCAGGCAAGTTCCTCCCTTAGGCAATGCAACCATTAACACGTGAAAAGGGGACAATTAAATTCAACCTCTTCACCCGGCCAAAATGATTAGTTACCATAGTAACCTTAATCTGTAGTAGAAAACATATTAACACACACCTCTTGAAATTGCCAAGGTTGAGAAACCCTGACCTATCCAAGGAAAGAATATGAAAACCTTTTACAGGAAACAGTTTTAAAAGTTCAGTAAAGAGCTAGTGGTAGAACAGGTTACCTTCAAAGTAGTAAGTTCTTCTTGGAAATAATCAGAACTCTAACATCCTGCCTGCATGCTGTGCTAAGCAAGGCATGGGACTAGTTGCAAGACCAGCACTATCATTAGGTACAATGAGCCATTAGACTCAGGCAGCAGATGCTGAAGGAGTGGAAGACAATGGCAGCATCCCCTTCATCTGATCCTAGTACACAACTTGATCTGTGCCAGTGAAGGTATCCTGCTTATTAAGTTGTGGTGGAAGACATCATCCTATCACTAAGAGTCAGCTGTCAGTCCAGTCGCCTTCTGCATAGGGGAAGGGGCATCACCACCTTGTCCTGACTAGTTGAATAAATACTTGCATCTGTAATACTGTACCTGACCTCACCTACAAACATCTGAGCTGTGGGATAGATTTATAGAAAAGAAATTTTGTCCACCTAGTCAAACCCTGTCTTTCAGTTTTGATACTTTGCTAAAGCAACACTCTTAATTAACATTCCAATTCTTAAGAATGAGCAATAATGAGTGGAAAAGTTTCAAATGTAGTCCAGTTCTGCAAAATGTGCAAAGACTCAATTTTAACTGTATTCCCATTAATCCTAACAGGCACTCATCATGATTAATGTTGTTGCATAAATACTATGAAAATTAATAAATAGGCCATTAATTTTTGAGTGTTGTCAACTTTTTAAAGGGTTTAATGGATTTAACTTCTCTGAGTTACACATTTTAGTATGTAGGTTTAATATTACAGCAGTAAAAGCATGAAATACAGTGTAATAGATTTACCATCATTACTTTGATTGCAGATTGTTTTCCTTCCATATATCAGTGTCTGTATACCTTAAGACTAACAATATGATTCCTTTCTATAATTTTACAAGAAACTTTAGATATATACGATATTAATTAACCCTTTCCTTTATCATATAACTATTGTATAACCCATAGATGCACAAATACTGTAGCTTTCAGTTACAGTTTTTTTTTTAACCTCCAGTTTTGTGCACACTGTGGAAATGCATTGCACTTTGAATACTTGGTATGTACAGAAAAATCTCTGGATCAGGAATGACTCTTTAATTGTTATGAGATTTCAAATGTTAAACTTTTCATTTAAAGGACTAATTTAAGAATCATGCTGATTCTGTCAACCTAGCACTTTGATGAAAATACACAGAAGTTGCCTTTGAACTGAGTGTATCTCCACAGGAACCTCACAGATACCAGTATTACAAAGGAATATATTGATATGGGAGAATTCTTGTTTCTTTCGATGGTTTCTTTCTTCATAAGGGACCAATGAAGCAGCATGAGAACAGATTGTTCATCAGAAAGAGTGAGATGAATATAATAGCTAGATGAGTAAGGGCCTTCATTTAAATTCAAAAGTCTTCTTCTTTCATTAGAAATTGTGGTATTATCTGTTAGACAGATTAAAAACAGCCTTTTTTTTTTAAAAAAAAAAGAAGTGTTATCATTAAGAAAGCCTAGATGAGTTGTAATTCACAATTCATTAATTCTCTGGCTTCCTTTTTGTGATTTGGAACAAGAGGGGAAAAGAATTTGCTTCAAATGGCTATGTGATATCACAACAGTATCACATTTACCTCATGATGTGATAATCTTACTTTTGACTGAGATGTCATGACTTTTAGTCTTGAACATGAACTTACTTTTGAGGTAAGAAGGATGAGCATTCATGATTCACCTTCAAGATTTAAATACAGTCCAAACTGAATGTTTTTAAAAACCCACCAAGAGGTAGGGGGAAGAAGTAGCATATATTGTTTATGTCATGAGTAAGGATGGCGAGCAGGGGGCTCCCATCCAGACTGTTAAGCGCATGCGTAGCACTGAGGAATTAGGTAGCCATTCAAAGAGACACAGATTGGGACCGCCTTAACCTTTGGGGTTTATATGGCTGGGTTTTTCCCACGCTTCTTCAGTTTGTTAGGATTCCTGTTATGTACAAGCAATAAAACATTAGAGACCAGTTCCTTGTCTCAGCGTGTTTCCTGGCAGTTAGGACAGTTTATGACATAAAATATATTTTTTTTTATTTTCTCACTGGTCTGCCTTCCAAGCCAGCCTTCCAATGCACTCTATTGAGAGTTGGCTGTAAATGGGTGTGATCATAGATTTATAGTGACAAAGGGAAAATCAATTCAAATTTGAATTAAGAAGCTGGGCATGATTCAGAATAGGGCTTGTCTTTCTGAGGACAAAAGTTTCCTTAAATTTATCTTTAAGGAACAGCTCTGAGCCAACCACTGTACATCTGAGCAAAGGTAAGTTACTGACATTTAACCTTCTTCTCAAAAATTCCAGTTTAAGTTTGCAGAACTTTTACATTCTTCCCTGACTTATGGATCACTTTTAAAAATGTACCTATTTATATTAAACATCAGTTGAAGAATGCTCTTGTTTATAGGAACAGTTTGGTCCTTCCTGGGTGATGTTTCAGCCAGAGAAGTATATAGTCCTTACGCAGATCACTGTAAAATTTACAGTTAAGCAATACATATTGGACAGTTTCTATTTTCCCAGAGTCACAGGATCAGGTGTCTTCTGTTGGTGAGGTTTTGGTGAATCTGCCCTGTAATGAAACTGATGGGAGCTTATTGTCCCTAGCTTGAAATAACTTCTTCCTTAACTCTGAAAAGGTTAACTTGCATAAAAAGCTTTCAGATTGTCATGTATCTCTTGTTATCAGGGCTCTGCTATTCCAGGATAAGGCACTAACTTTGGTTTGGTATTCAGTGTCATTAAATCTTTCAAAGACTTTTTTTTTTTTTGGCTTGGTCAAAATTGGATGATGGAAGCACATCCATAGCCCTCCAATCTCTGGTGGGCATTCTCATAGCCTTTTAGTGTATGGTAAGGGGTGTCAGCCAGCATGACTTAGTGAACTCACAATTCACATTGAAGCAATGATATGTACTTTTGCATTTTGAGACTCTAGAATACATAAGGCTGGACAGTGGGCTTGAGAAATAGAGAAGGGACCTTAACTATCAAAGAAGAGGTCATGAAGGCTTAAGAGGATGTCTACGATAGCAAGCATCAGAATAGTTAAAGTAATGGTCTTTCAAATGGTAATATATGGCTGTGAAAACTGGACATTTAGGAAGAGGAAGTAAAAGAAGATATATGCCTTCAAATTATGGAATTGGAGACAGGTTACTAAAAGTACCATGGAGTGCAAGAAAACCCAATTGATCAGTTCTGGATGAAATAGAGATTGCTATCACTGCCTTAAGAAACAAGTCAGTTATGAACTAGGAAAAAACAACTATGCTTGGCAAAAGTGAGAGAAACCGAAGTGGAAGACAGTGGATCTAGATGGCAAGGAAATCAAAGGAACATCCTTCAAACAGTAACAGATGATCACTGGGGGCAGGTTTTGATGACAGGCATTTATTCATTCTGGGACTGATTTGATGACATATAATTAATCTTCTTTGGACACTTCATTTCCTTGTTTAGGTTTGGTGGCAAATTTATATCTTTTGGAAAACTCATGCTACATTATTATTTTTTGGTGGGGGTTGGATCCTCTGGAAATTATTAGAAAAAGCTGGTCAGAACCAAAATGGAGGTACATACTGGTTCCACTGCTTCACAAATTATACTTTCTATGAAAGTTGTTTTCTAAGGGCACCCTAGATAGTGTAAATGTAACAAACAGGTATTTGAAAGCAAATGTAACATATAACTGGCTCCATGTTGAATGTATATTCAATGGCAAACTCTAATTTTGTGATATATGAAAATGTACTATAGTTGTGATATCTATTACTATGCATTACTTTTTGGATTATTTGGGTCTACATCAATTGTTGCAAATCTGGCTAATACTTGGATAGGAGACCACTGGAAATCAAAGGACTAGCAGGCTAGACAGGTACAGTACGTTGAAAAAATATCTTGAAAGAAAGTATTAAAGACTCTTCTGTACTGTTGTTGTATGTGCTTCTATCACTAGAAATTGAGGTTGACTCCAAAATTCTTTATTTTAAGCCTTAGTCTCTATTTAGGGATGTCTGGCTTTAACATTGTTTAAGAAACTGTTCTACTTGCCATTTCCATATTTTGCCAAAGTGTTCTACCCAATTCTTTCATGCAGCCTTTTTTTAATGCATAAGAAAAGCTGATTTATGTAACCTGCCTGAATCTTTTAACCACCAAGTATGTTTGATTTCCTCTTTGGTAATGTGTTTTTTCTACACAGCACCTTCTAAAATTGTGCATAAACCTGAATATTGAACACCATATGCTAATTATACCTTGAAACTCTGATTTAAGTGCTTCAAAATATTGTATGGACATTTTTACAGGCAAGTGCGTCATCTCTTTAATTCCTTTCTCAACAGCTCACTATTTAATTAAATTTACTTTCTGCCAATGCATTTTACATTTTTGTGGCCGATGTGTGTCTGAAAGTTTTATTAAGTAGGCTGGTAAATTCAGTTACCTGCTAAGATTTAAGTCCCTTTAATTTTTATTTGCTGTTTGCTCTAGCTTTATACCACATCTTACATTTATTTTATTCTCAAGTAGAAGTTATTGAAGTTTTCCCATACTTTTCTCTTCCTTCTGTCCCTACTACTTGAATGGTCTGCATGTAACCTGGGAAAAACAGAAGAGTAACTCCTCTGCTTAGACTGAAAGGCTACTTACCCTGTTGACCACAACAGATGTTTCTCATCATAGGTATCCAAGAAGGAAGTAGAGCACCAAAGGGGACCAATAATGATGATACATGCGTGATAGCATCATCATTCAAATGCTGTGACTTATGTACCTTCATCAGACATCAGCATGCCACTACATAATGGTGGTATTTGTACATGTGCTGTCATTTTGCCATCATTGTGGTTTGCTGTAGACATTGTTCTATTCTTCTGTTGTTTTAATCAGAGCCATGCAATTCCAGATTCAAAGGTAGTATCCCCAAATCCAAGATGAATCTACAGAGATGATTCCAGGGTTAAGAGACCTCAGAGTCAAGATGCCTACTGGGGCCATGCACATTGTTAGGTGTTCCACATTTCTAGATGTTTTCCATCCACCATTTTTCCTCCTCCTATGCTTTCTTTTTCTCTCTCCCCAATATCCACCATTCATTTTTCTCTCTCAGTGCTTTGCCAGGCAACAGGATAAGCACTTTTCCTTTCCCTCTTTCTTATAACTTTAAAAAACTTTGGAGCTCAGAGAAAATCTGAAGCCATAACCAGCATATCCATTAGTTCCTCTGGATTATTTGTGGAAGCAAGCAGGTGAAACATAATTATCTAGTTTTCCCCATCCACCAGCTTTCAGGAAAAGGACATCAGAAACCAAGCCTATCTGAAACTACTCTCTAATCTGCAATTTCCATATTCCCTGAAATATAGTTACATTAAAAGCCTAAAAACATAATCTAAAAGTTCTTAGGGCCCTCAAGATATTTATATTTTATCCATAACTTCAATTACACCACTAGACTCCTGAAGCCAATGGGAGGGTGGAGCAGGAGAATGGATTATGACTGATACATCAATCCCCAGTTCAGACATTCTTCTTGTATATGGGAGATGCAGTGACATGTGCTTAAGCAAGCAGCCAAGATAAGGATGTGGAATGAAATCAGTTCTTACCATTATTCTTTCTCAGAATAAAAATACTACCTAGTAAAGCTTGGTAGATAAATCAAAATGATAGAAAGAACTACTTGCATGAATAAATGCTCCTCTGTGTGAATGAAGGTTGCCAATTTATCCCCTGAAGGAAAACATTCATGAGCAAAAGAAAGGTTTCCTAACTATTCAAGCATGATATATAATATAAATAGCAAAGGCATTTGATCAAAACCCAATTAACTTGTCATATAATCTTTTCTTTAGCTCATTCTCATTACTAATGATAGATCAAACATTCTGTTTGCAATCAGAAAATTGTTTTCCTAGGAGACCTTTATATCTGATTTATTTAAATGATACCTAACAGTGGTTATATTGCTATAGGTTCCAACAGTAGTATAATTTCATGTAGTGAGGTGTAAGGATGTATGGATGACATAGGAAAAATCTTAATCATCTAGATGAGATGTACAAACTTGAACAGATTAATTCTCCACAATCTGACAAATTCCAGATGTGATGAGATTGGACCCCCCCCCCCAATTTCTTGATCACCTTCTAGTTCTTACTGGCTTTTTGATTCTACCATCATTTTAATCACTAAAATATAGTTAGAAAGTACCCTAGGTATAATTAAATGTGCAATACAAAAAATATATATAAATTCATATCACTTAAGCAGTCATCCATAGGTAGGGAAGATCTGTAAGCTGAAAGAAAAATAAATGGCTATGGTGAATGCAGTATTTGTGCGCAAGCAGAAACTTCAACATTATCCAGAATGTTTCTTACTGAGTTGCCATCACATAATATTATGTCTTTGTCTATGTAACTGAATTGTTCTGATACCTCAGTAAAATCTTAGAGCAATGCCCAAAAGCATGACTGATACATTCATTTAAATTATATTCAGTGATAGTCAGTTGTGTGCAACTGGTCCATCATAAACAGATTGTGTGCAGCTGCTCCCCCCACTAATTTGTATACTGCACATATGAGTGGTCATGGAAAATTATATCATCTGAAATATTGGCTTTCAGGTGAGCTGCTGCTTCTGCTGCTGTGTGCATAGTGGGCAATGAAAGACAACATGGTTTGATTTGACAGTCTTTATGTGTGTGTGTGTGTGTGTACCTATGACTCATAGGCGTTGCTTTCTGCTGAACTAGTAAGAGTCCTTGGTGCTCTCTGAGCCCTGTTGTTTTCTTGCAGACGTTTCATTGCCAGACTAGGCAACTTCTTCAGTGGGAAGAGATACCATTCCATACCATTCAAAAGAGACAATAGAAAAGCCAAAAGACCAGAACTCCTCCTTGCCAGCAATCAACACTCAGTTATGCAAAGATAAACACTAGGATTAACAACAGATGAACCATCAAACAGCACAATACACCCTAATCAAGGAACTATTAACTCAGGCAATCAACCAAGCAGCAAACAACAGCCCAATCAAAGAACTCCCAAGGAGAGAACAACACCCCTACCAACACAAGCAGGGCAAGCCACTGTATATAAACAGAGAGCAAGGCCCACTCCCTCTTCGCACTGAAGATGTTGCCTAGTCTGGCAATGAAATGTCTGCAAGAAAACAACAAGGCTCAGAGAGCACCAAGGACTCCACAGTTCAACCCTGAGCTACAAATATTCACTTTGATTGGAACTAGTAAGAGGCTAAAACAAAATCTGAGGATGGAGGCAACTCAGTTCTCCCACAGATGATTTGTAATAGACAGTTTTATCCTCATTCACTGTCTGTTGAAGGGCTGAATTCTTCTCTTACATCAATTACATATAATTGAATAGAATAAATTCAGGCATGAGAAAGAAGATTTGCCCTGCTAATTCTGGTTTTGTCCCAGCAATATCTTTTACCTACTCCCCTGCATACTACAATAAATGAACAATTACTTCATTCAGATGGGCATTCTGTACCAGTCTGTATTTTACACAAGCTACCAGGTTAGACCAAAAATATTACCTGAATTCAACCCCAGTGTGATTTTCAGTGCAAATTCAAACCAAATAATGATTATACAATGAAACCACCAAGCAAAAATAGTATTTGCTTTGTAAAGGGGTCTAATGCTTGGCATGGGAGCAAGTAGGCAACATAATTTCTCCCACTCCCCTTTCCATAGTACTTTGAAAAGAGGCCCCAAATTATTTATCTATTAAATTTATATCCACCTTCCCTCCAAGAGCTCGAAAGTGGTATACATAGCAATCCCTCCTCCTATTTTTCCCATAATAACCCTCAGTCAGGTAATTTGATTTGAAAGATACTGACTGATCCAGAGTTATTCATTGAGTTTTCTTGTTGAGAATGGATTTGAATTTGAATCTCCTTGCTTTAAGTTCAACACCTTGGCCAGCAGACCACACTAATAGCAATATAATTTTGTCTTTGTGTAGTACTCAGCTGCATGAGAGAGGAAGCACTATATCATCCTAAGCATTCTTTGTAGGTTAAATCTGAAATAACTTTATATCTATCCTGGTCTCAGTCTGTATATATGACAGAACCATATATGTACATATCTATAGTGGAGAAAAAATATATATCTGAGGTGCAAAACATGAAAATCAACCGATAGCTTCCTCAACTGAACTTAGGAGGCCTTACTATCAATCCCTGGAAATACTATTTCCATTTCCTTAGAGAATTATTCACTTAGTGAGAAAGTACTTCTTGCTGTCTCAGGAGAAATGAGAATTCCAAAATTGGAAATGTAACTATCTTAGTGGTGTTGATATGTTTTCTCTGAGGCATCACTTTCAACACAGGTTCCATAGACAGACAACTGAAGGTAGTGCTCCATCCTCCTATTTATCCCTACAACCATTATTCTGTGAGGTAGACTGGGCTAAGAGAGATTGGCCCAAAGTCACTCACTGAGCTTCTGTGGCTAAGGATGAGGTAGAGTGTGTCTCCCTGCTGCATTATATTAGAACTGTGTGAAGCTTTGAAGGGGACATTCAATTTGAAGGACATTCAACTGAATTTGAGTCTTTAAAATCATCTGAGGCACTGAATTGAATCAAGTGCCTCTGAATCACTTCACAAGATTCAGTTTTAGGATCTTCTGCCTTTGCAGAGTCTCTAACAGTGTTGCAGTTTTCTTTCCTTACAGATACTGTAAATTGAGGAGGCAATTTGATACTAATGAGCCATTCTAACAGCTGTTGTCATGAGTAATGACGGTGAGCAGGAGGGGGCCTCTATCCAGGGGGGAAAACGCATGCGTAGTACTGAGGAATTAAGCAGCCATTCAAAGAGACACAGATCAGGCCTGCCTTAGCTTTTGGGGTTTATATGTCTGGGTTTTTCCCACGCTTATTCAGTTTGTTCTCCGCAAAGGATCGTTACCTTGTCGTGGTGCTGGAGCTTGAGCACCTCAATGATGCCATGAGCTAAACCGTGAAGGGCCACCCAAGACGGGAAGGTCATGACAGAGAGGTCAGACTAAATGCGATCCCTGGGGAAGGTAATGGCAACCCACCCCAGTATTCTTGCCGTGAAAACTAAATGGATCAGTACAACCAGAGATATGTCGGTATACCATCGGAAGATGAGACCCCCAGGTCGGAAGATGGTCAAAATGCTACTGGGGAGGAACAGAGGATGAGCTCAACTAGCCCCAGTCGTGATGACGCAGCTAGCTCAAAGCCGAAAGGACGGTTAGCGGCCGACGGTGCTGGTGGTGAACGGCGAATCCGATGTTCTAAGGATCAACACACCATTGGAACCTGGAATGTAAGATCTATGAGCCAGGGCAAATTGGATGTAGTTATTGGTGAGATGTCAAGATTAAAGATAGACATTCTGGGCGTCAGTGAACTGAAATGGACTGGAATGGGCCACTTCACATCAAATGACCACCAGATCTACTACTGTGGACAAGAGGACCACAGAAGAAATGGAGTAGCCTTCATAATTAATAGTAAAGTGGCTAAAGCAGTGCTTGGATACAACCCCAAAAACGACAGAATGATCTCAATTCGAATTCAGGGCAAGCCATCTAACATCACAGTGATCCAAATATACGCCCCAACCACAAATGCTGAAGAAGCTGAAGTAGAGCAGTTCTATGAGGATCTGCAGCACCTACTGGACAACACGCCTAAAAGAGATGTTATTTTCATCACAGGAGACTGGAATGCTAAGGTGGGCAGTCAAATGACACCTCGAATTACAGGTAAGTATGGCCTGGGAGAACAAAACGAAGCAGGACATAGGCTGATAGAATTTTGCCAAGACAATTCACTCTGCATAACAAACACTCTCTTCCAACAACCTAAGAGACGGCTTTACACATGGACTTCACCAGATGGACAACACCGAAATCAGATTGATTACATCCTTTGCAGCCAAAGGTGGCGGACATCTGTACAGTCGGTAAAAACTAGGCCTGGAGCTGACTGTAGTTCAGACCATGAACTTCTTCTTGCACAATTTAGGATCAGACTAAAGAGATTAGGGAAGACCCACAGATCAGCTAGATATGAGCTCACGAATATTCCTCAGGAATATGCAGTGGAGGTGAAGAATAGATTTAAGGGACTGGACTTAGTAGATAGGGTCCCGGAAGAACTCTGGACAGAAGTTGGCAGCATTGTTCAGGAGGCGGCAACAAAATACATCCCAAAGAAAGAGAAAACCAAGAAGGCAAAATGGCTGTCTGCTGAGACACTAGAAGTAGCCCAAGAAAGAAGGAAAGCAAAAGGCAACAGCGATAGGGGGAGATATGCCCAATTAAATGCAAAATTCCAGAGGTTAGCCAGAAGAGATAAGGAATTATTTTTAAACAAGCAATGCGTGGAAGTGGAAGAAGACAATAGAATAGGAAGGACAAGAGACCTCTTCCAGAAAATTAGAAACATTGGAGGTAAATTCCAGGCAAAAATGGGTATGATCAAAAACAAAGATGGCAAGGACCTAACAGAAGAAGAAGAGATCAAGAAAAGGTGGCAAGAATATACAGAAGACCTGTATAGGAAGGATAACAATATCGGGGATAGCTTTGATGGTGTGGTCAGTGAGCTAGAGCCAGACATCCTGAAGAGTGAGGTTGAGTGGGCCTTAAGAAGCATTGCTAATAACAAGGCAGCAGGAGAAGACGGCATCCCAGCTGAACTGTTCAAAATCTTGCAAGATGATGCTGTCAAGGTAATGCATGCTATATGCCAGCAAATTTGGAAAACACAAGAATGGCCATCAGATTGGAAAAAATCAACTTATATCCCCATACCAAAAAAGGGAAACACTAAAGAATGTTCAAACTATCGAACAGTGGCACTCATTTCACATGCCAGTAAGGTAATGCTCAAGATCCTGCAAGGTAGAATTCAGCAGTTCATGGAGCGAGAATTGCCAGATGTACAGGCTGGGTTTAGAAAAGGCAGAGGAACTAGAGACCAAATTGCCAATATCCGCTGGATAATGGAAAAAGCCAGGGAGTTTCAGAAAAACATCTATTTCTGTTTTATTGACTATTCTAAAGCCTTTGACTGTGTGGACCATAACAAATTGTGGCAAGTTCTTAGTGGTATGGGGATACCAAGTCATCTTGTATGCCTCCTGAAGAATCTGTATAACGACCAAGTAGCAACAGTAAGAACAGACCACAGAACAACGGACTGGTTTACGATTGGGAAAGGAGTACGGCAGGGCTGTATACTCTCACCCTACCTATTCAACTTGTATGCAGAACACATCATGCGACAAGCTGGTCTTGAGGAATCCAAGGCTGGAGTTAAAATCTCTGGAAGAAACATTAACAATCTCAGATATGCAGATGATACCACTTTGATGGCTGAAAGTGAAGAGGAACTGAGGAGCCTTATGATGAAGGTGAAAGAAGAAAGTGCAAAAGCTGGCTTGCAGCTAAACCTCAAAAAAACCAAGATTATGGCAACCAGCTTGATTGATAACTGGCAAATAGAGGGAGAAAATGTAGAAGCAGTGAAAGACTTTGTATTCCTAGGTGCAAAGATTACTGCAGTCAGGAAATCAGAAGACGCTTAATCCTTGGGAGAAGAGCAATGACAAATCTCGATAAAATAGTTAAGAGCAGAGACATCACACTGACAACAAAGGCCCGCATAGTTAAAGCAATGGTGTTCCCTGTAGTAACATATGGCTGCGAGAGCTGGACCATAAGGAAGGCTGAGCGAAGGAAGATCGATGCTTTTGAACTGTGGTGTTGGAGGAAAATTCTGAGAGTGCCTTGGACTGCAAGAAGATCAAACCAGTCCATCCTCCAGGAAATAAAGCCAGACTGCTCACTTGAGGGAATGATATTAAAGGCAAAACTGAAATACTTTGGCCACATAATGAGAAGACAGGACACCCTGGAGAAGATGCTGATGCTAGGGAGAGTGGAAGGCAAAAGGAAGAGGGGCCGACCAAGGGCAAGATGGATGGATGATATTCTAGAGGTGACGGACTCGTCCCTGGGGGAGCTGGGGATGTTGACGACCGACAGGAAGCTCTGGCGTGGGCTGGTCCATGAAGTCACGAAGAGTCGGAAGCGACTAAACGAATAAACAACAAAATTCAGTTTGTTAGGATTCTGTTTGTGTAGCAGTAATAAACACTAGAGAACTACTCCTTGTCTCAGTGTCTGTCTGTTAGGACAGCTGTACTAATCAAGAAAAACCAGTGGTCAGAGCACTGCAATCTCCTCAGTCCTTAGTATGAACTTCCTTTTTAAATGTCTTTTGATCACTTCTATTTTGTAAGTTGAGGAGGACATTTTCTATATTGTTCCAGCACAACATCTCTAGGCTCTATGTGGGACAATTTGGAGGCTGTTGTGCTATTTAATTTCCAGATTAGTCTGTAGCTCAAGGATTTCTTAGAGTTCTCCCATCAAAGTGTTCACTAGGTTCAATAGTGCTTAGTTATTTCCAATTCAACCAAGTTCAGTTAGGTATTGCTTCTATCCATACCTTAAAATAGGGGTAGGAGAAATATATTTTTTTAAATGTACAGTGAGAAACCCACAAAATTACCCAGCCAGAATTTTTCAGGATTAGTGTCCTCTAAACGATTCCTGCTATGTTCATCATATCTTGCTTTTGGTATTTTGATGTTTTCCTTTATGGCCAGTTTTTAAATCAGATTAATTCTTGGACTGGTTCAAATTAAATCTTCCTCCCTTCGAAACTCAAATCTGAATTAGATTCATTTACAAAGCTACTAACGGCTTCACTGAGAAAACTCAAAAGGCGATTTCTCTAATGGACTCCAGGGGGTTTCCTAAGCAGGCACCAGTTCCACATCTTACAATACTGTGTGCTTTCAGACCAACACAAGTCAATTATCTAGTTTCTGTGGAATGAGGGAAGAGTCGTATTACTTCACCCTCAGATTCATCCGTGTATATTGTGCTATAATAACTTTATGGCAGTATTTTTGGTATCATTTTTATATAAAAGATAGCATTTTAAATTTTATAAGAATAAAAGCAGGCATTTTTTTTTCTGGTACTGTGAAGGTAGTTACTTCTTAAATTTTACTCATGACCAGTTATTTATTTATTTATTTAAATCAGTTTATCTCTAAAAGTTATACAGCTGAATTTGTCAAAAGTTCATTCCTGCAAAGACAGGTAACTGAAATTTCAAATGTGTTCCATCTAAAGCTGCACCTCAGCAACAACCTGTGCTAATTAGCCCTTCATCTGTATATGAAGAGCTAATTTGTTCTAGTGGTCTTGTAGCCACGTCTACAAATAGCAGCTGGAGCAAAGCAATGTTAGTGTATAATTATTTCTTCCACCTCCTGCGCCCTTCTACTTAATATATTAGCTTTTCCCTACTCGGATAAGACAATGATATGAGGCTGCTGATGACTATTTTTATAACCAATTACTTTGCACTGTATAATAAGTATAACCCACAATGGAACATCCTGTCAAAATATGGATCAAAATCACGATGAACTATCAAATATTTTCAGCTCGAGTGATTATGGATACTTTTTTCTCATGTGAGTATCTCATATTTCTTGGCAGCTATGGTTTCAGTCATATGCTGCCTATTCTTAAATCCCCTTCTGTTTTACAGAGGCAAGGGATCTGAACAGAAGTAGGAGCAGTGGGTAATGGAAACAGAAAGCAGATGAAACAAAACTTATTGAAGAGACTGACTCCCCCACGGACCCTTCCCTGGAAACATATGGGCTTGTTCAGAGGTTCTTGGACATTCTCCAGAATATGACAGGGCTTCTCTTAAGCAGAATGAATTGTGAAGCACTGGAGATTGTGTATTTCAAAGCAGATTTGTATCATCACTGCATACCCCATTACTTACAGGTAAAGTTAGATACATGTAGTTCCTGACTTATGACCACAACAGGGACTGGAAAATTCAATGTTAAGTGGTATGGTCATTAAGCAAGGCATCATGTGACCACACCCAATTTTACGACATATTTTGGCGGCAGTTGTTAAGCGAATCATGCAGTTCCCCATTGATTTTGCTTGTCAGAAGCCATCTGGGAAGGTCACAAATGGTGCTCATGTGACCCTGGGATGTTGCAACCATTGTAAATGCATGCCAGATGCCAAGCACCCAAATTTTGATCACATGACTGTGGGGATGCTGTGACAGTTGTAAGCGCGAGGACTGGTTGTTAGTAACTTTTTTCAGTGCTGTTGTAATTTTCAACAGTTGCTAAATGAATGGTTGTAAGTCGAGGACTACCTGTATATAAGTACTATGGGAGAAGTAAAGCTACAAGCATCCTTGGCCCAGGAAGATGTTTCTATCTGCCCCTAATATTTTTCCTTCAGAAGTAGGCTCATTTTGCTCCTTCTGCTCCTCATTTATTTCTTTCCTGATACTACTCCACTGAAGATCCATAAGAAACCCATAAATAATTTATTTGACTTAACACCTGCTGCAATCAAAAAGGCTATCAGCAATTTACATACACCTTTCAAAATACAATACAATATCTGTGGTATAAACATAAAAGAAACAAGCATCAAAATAAACACCATTGTCCACAAAACAATACACCAATAACCAGCGGCATCAACTGATACTCAGGCTCTCCAAATAATCCCATTTTTCATAATGTACAGAAAGCCAGTAGCGATCATATTTCTGGAGGGAGACGATTCCAAAGTGTGAGTGCAAAAGAGAAAAAGAGAATGTACAAACCTCCACCCTTCTTGCCTCATAACATTCAGGAACCACAGGCAGGTTCTCCTAGAACATTCAAGTCAGGCAGGTCAAAACTGGTTGGAGAAGGTGGTACTTCAGTGCCAAGCCATTGTTGTGCACCTGCTTCTTCAGGGGAATGCCATTCCTTCAAGAGACAATACTAGATATATCAACAAACCCTGATGGAAAAACAGCACCTCCATCATCAGCCTATTTCATCCCATCCAGCCCCTCACAGCCCCCAGACAACCAAGTCAAAACATGAATAGGATTTCCATAGCCACAAACAAAAGTTTCAAGAAGGCAGGAGAATTCTAACTGGGAATCTCATATTGGGAGAAGAGGATTCATCTTTACCTTATGCCATTTTCTTGACTGACCATTCCTGCTAAAGCTTCCATTATTCCCTCTGGGGAAAACCCTCAAACTCCAAGAAAAGGGAAGAGGCATGAATCTTGCTCTTTCTCCTCCCACCATTTTCAGAGAAGAAAGGGGAAGGGGTATGCGCAATGGTGGTGGTATCTCAAGCTTGCACGTGTGTATTATTAGTCCATCCCTCAGTCAGAAACTTTAGGGTTTGTAATGTTCATCTCTTATTTGGGGCAAGCACCAAGAGTAGTTTATTGAAGTTTATTTTCCAAATGTAAAACTTCTCAACATCTCTTTGCTTGAGGTGTGTCACTAGGCCAAGGAAGTCCAATCCTCACCAATCTAGTATTTGGTCCATAGAGCCATTCTTAAATATGCTAGAAAATTATCTTTATTAACTAGGTGGGGGAAAAATCCAAAACACATAGGTAATAGGAACTGTATTTTATTAATTTAATCTTATTTTAAATTAAAGATAACATTTCAAAATGTATTTTTTGTCTTGGCCTCACCTACCTTTTGGTGTGCCCTCTCAGCCTGAAAAAAGTGGTGTTCTTCTGTACTGAGTAACTAAGTTCCATTATCCTACATTATATATCTCAAGTGCCAACAGGAAATAACCTGAACTGGAGAATCAGTCTTCTTTAAAAAGCATAGATGTCCAAATTTTCAGTATTCCTTGACTTTTGCAAATAATACAGGTCATATGTGGTCACCATGGAATTAAAACTGATCATTTTATAATTGTTAGTTTTACATTTATGTTTGTTTTTATTGCCTTTGATCTGGATACCAGCCACGTTAAATGGTGCAGAATGGTGGGATGCAGGTTTTGGCATAAATAAGCAAGCTCAGGAGTCTTTTATATATTTGAACTGCAAAGTAATCTGGAATACTTTATAGGAAGATGTGTAACAATTTCAGAATAGTAATTTTAATGATTTCATAGGACTTTTGCTAAATGACTTAATTCATACCAGGCTCATATATTTTTTTTATAACATTTGCTGAACAATATAGAGCAAAACATTCAGTATGCAACTTGAATAATAGGAAATACTGCATATTCAATAAATATACAAGTCCCCCAATTGCTCATAAGCATCTGCTATTTTACTGCATTCAAAGTAAAGTTCATGTGGCAGATTTGAAAACAGCTGTCCCTGTTCAATGAAGTCTTGATGTTGCAATGAATTTTACTGCCTTTTCCCCTACTCTTATGGCAAATACGAATCTTTGCAAGCTTATGGTATACATTTTCCCTTTTAAAATTTACATAATAGCTTGATTGATGTTGGAGCACACTGTAAATGCAGGAAAAAAATTATCTTGGCTAACAAGCAAATAGAGAGTGAGTTCCTACCTTGCCTTGAGCAGCAATATCTGTTTCAGTAAAAAATGCAACCCTGAGAACAATGGGACAAATCTTTCAAGTCTTTGAAACTTTTTTTGGGGGGTGGTGGTGGAGGGAAGCACTGAAATCTAGAATGTTTTCTGTAATATTTCAAATGAATGAAACTAGCCATATGTTCTTAGTTTCAATATGAAATTGTATGCTCTTGAGCTATATATGAATTATTATGGATGGCTTTGAAGTTCAAAAATATAAAAGACTCCAGAGCTTGCTTATAGATGCCAAAATCTACACCCCACCTTTTTGTAGTATTTAAAGTGTCAAAAATAGTAATGTTGAAACCAGATTGAATACTATAGATGACTTGACAAGAGAAAAATTCATTAAAAAAGCGATTACATGTTTGCTCTACAGTTCACAGACCTGCTATTATAAAGAACTGAGAATCTTAGAAGTAGTGCAATCTGAGTTCATTAGAGCTATCCTTCGAGTTCCACAACGTGTCACCAATACGTTTCTGTGCTTGAAATCAGGACGAGTCTCTGTTGGAGCTTACCTGAGTCTCTGCCAATTCAAATTCTGAGAAACACTGGCCCTTATGGAGAGATCTTTGGCATCCCTAAACCTTGATGATAATTTTGTATCCTCCTGGAAGGTGGAAGTGCTTGCATATTTAGATGTTATGGCCTCTCAGACCAATATTTAGTTTTACTGAGTTTGAGAGAGCCAATTTTAAACTTAAAAAATGGATTCTTGATCTTGACTTCCAGAAAGACTGGAATACTTCCTTCCATATTAAAAAAGTGGTCTATTCAGAGGTCCCTTCTCCCCTGCCAATTATCTTTTAAACAACATGTCCGTTCTGCATCACCTGTCCTTCCTGGCAAAACTTCTGTGCTTTGCTTCCCATGATTTGTGAAGGGAGATATGAAAACATTTCCTCCTAAGGCAGTCTTTGCCCCTGCCCAGACAGAGTGAGTTACTGAATGAATTTCTCATGTTCTACTCTAGTATCAAACTTTGTGTTTTGACTTAATAATTCTTCTGCTTACCAAGCATTACAGTAGGTCAGAGAAGAATGTAACCTCTCTACTAATTGATTTGTCTTCTGAGATTTCTAGAAAGGTTGCTAAATTCTACTATTACTGCACAGAACCTTATAGTTTAGCTTTGACTTGCTCATTCAGAAGCCATCTCTTTCATAGGGCCTGGAATAGTCTTCACTGTAACTGAAACTAGATTTATAATTATATATTTGGTTCTTTTCCTTGATTCTTTTGTCAGGTGAAAGAGAAAATCTAAGTATCCAAGTATCTGGATTTTTTTTTTTTTTTGCTCTGACCATAATCCATTATTTGTTGCTGTTGTTGAGATTTTATCATTTTAAAGATAGAGTTCAACTTACATGGACATCTTGTTATAGTTTTCATTCCAAATCCACATGTAACCTTCATGATTATTATACTCCCACAAATAGATACTGTATTTAAGGAATTAATTTTGAAAGAGCTGGAATAGTCTGAGAGAAAGAATAATTTACACTGACATAATTTAAGTAGAATAGATTTAGAGAACCGCCTGTTGGCCCAGGACTTAGGGATTATAATTAAATCAGCTCATAAGGGGGAACAATAGTGTTACTGAATAGACAGCATTATGATAAAGAAGTGTGCAAAGTTATTAGAACAAATTTCATGTATGCAGAGTGCAATCCCACCAGAACTATATAGAAGGAAATCAATACCTTATTGAAAGAAGGATTAACAATGGGATTTATAACACAAAGCATTTAACATTTTCTATAGTACAATAATCCAGGTATTTCAGTCTTCTACATACTTCCAACAATTAATAAAGGACTGATACCACCACCAGGGAGTCTGTAGTCTCAACCAGCAGATCTGTATTAGAACACCATTCTCAGTATGAGCAAATTCCTATTAAAATCATTTACCTCATCTGTACGGAGTTATATAAAAGACAGTGCTAACTTCTTTAATAAAGCAGAGGCATTAAAATATAATAAACAAATACAATAACTAATCATCCTATGTTCTTATACTTTATATAGTATGCCATAAGGGGAGACATTGGAGATAATCGAGAACACATTAAATCAGCAAATTGATGTTGAATATCCACCTACTTTGGTATGGAACTATTTCTCATTTAGCAGGCTTTTTTTTTTTTTTTAAAGGCAAAACAAAGGAGTTGTGATAGATAATCCTATGGAGCCATAAGTAGCAGATTTATATATAGTGCTTTTTGAAGAAGCATTTGTTTTCTTAGTATGTAGTCCACATCAAGGTGATACGGAGAGTTGGTGTCACTACAGAGATAATATTTTGTTATCTGGGATGATAGTAGTAATAAGGCTATCTGATCTGGACTGCAAGGACATGGAGTTTTCTGTTTCTCTCCTGCCATCTACTGGTAATCCTGATTTGTACCATCCACATAGGACAGCCCTAATTAATCATGTCTGCCATCTTTTAGTATGGCTTAGCTGAAGGAAACTAAACATCAGATTTGGCAGGAATTCTAGAAAGACCAAACTGAATTTTCTATATATAATTAGAACAGGAAGAAAATTACCAAGTAAAATATGCAACTCCCTTACTTCCTGCAGTAGCAAGTATTTTAAAAAAATAGCAATAAATTGGCTTCTATTGGAAAGTAGGACATTGGAAAGTATTTCTTCAAATGCAGTGTTGGGGAGGGAGGGGTGACTAGTATTTCCATATAAGAGAACATGGAATATCAAGGATGCATTATTATGTAATGACACTAGGACAGTAAATATAAAAAAACCACAGTGATTGGAAATACTCTTTTGGCCATTTTCTTTAGGCCACTTTTCACACTGCATTCTTAAGCTGATCCTTCAGTGCAAAACCATATGAGATATTTGGGAACTTCTACCTCAAGTGACTGGGGGAAAAAATGAAACAGTGTACCAGTGTACTTATTAAAAAAAAAAGCCCAGAGGAAAAGTAAGCTCAGCAAATTACTATTCTCAGCAGGTTTCAAACCAGGGATATTCAGCACATCAAGCAAGTGTTTTAACACCAAGCCACCAAGAAAGACCTGTAACAGAAGTACCAAAGCAGACCATCTTGAGGAAAAGGCGGGAGAATGAAAAGGTAGTAACCAATCAAATTGCAGGGGCTTATCTAGAACAAAGCAAAAAACACAGCAGGCAATCAGACCATCGGCACAAGCCCTCAAACACTTTCAGCTTAGAGGAAGAAAAAAATGGGTGGAGTTCATTCACGGCAGGCAGGAGGTACAGTGTTCATTCCTGCTCTCCAAAATCTGTTGGTAGCCCATACTCATGACAGCAAACTCAGCAATGCAGATACAATCTTAGACTCCAGAATATCACTAGGATTTTACCAACTGTCAGCATAAAGTAGCAACAAAAGACTTACTGCAGGGTTGGGCACAAGGAACCAGCTCAGAGGTTCCAATCTCCTGCCATCCTTCTCTGAGGCATAGATTTAATACCAGTACCAATTTTGGCATGCACTCTACAGCCACCTGGAGACTTCAGTAATTAGTTGGGAACTGCTTATGAGCCATGTTTAGATCAACAGGAGCTGGCAGCCTGAATTATACAATTGTACGGAAGGCCTATCATGGCTTCTCATCACAGGCCTGTTTTTTCCATCCTATCATCATGAAGCAAAGCTCACACAGAAGTATGTTCATACAGCATTGTTCAGTGGGCTCATAAGCATGTATATGTAGCTATTATTTCAAAACAGAGGTTGTCCTGGGTTTGAGAGCTGGTTTCCCTGAGACTGTTCAGTAGGACTCTCTCCCTTCCTTTGTATCTAAAATTTACTTTAAACAAGCCTGGTGCTGAGTCTCCAACTAGAAGGATAGTTCTAAGGGTTCAATCTCTCTTCTTCCTCCCCCACTACTTTGCAAGTGCCACCTGCTCCTGGACTGGATCTCTTCTGTCCATCTGATCCAGTCCCTTTCTCTCTCCACTGCGCTCTTCTGGCTTTTGATCATTCCCCAGATGATTTCTAGGGTAATTTCTCCTGCTGGTGAAATTTGCTAGCAGCCAGTCTCTTTTCAATTGGCTGAGCCAGACAGACAAGATGCCTTATTCCTTTGCACACCCAAAAACTGCCCTCTGTTAGCTGCAAAGGGTGGAGTCCCTGCTTGGCAGAATGCTGCAGGGAGAAAAGCCTGCCTGCCTTCTTTTATGTTGTGCTTCCTCACAAGTAGTCTGCCTAGGGCTAACCAGCTTCACTTATTCCTCCTCCTCCTCCCTGAACCAGACCAACTTCTGCTTTATTCCTTTCTTCCCCTCCCTTGCACACAGCTCCACAGCCTTTTATACTTTTCCTAATGATTGAGTTTCTAAGTTGAATTTCTTTTTTTACTTTTTGAGACAACTTTCCCCCTTTCTGGAGGTCCCTAATGCTAATGCCTTAATTGATGTCTAATCGTTGTCTGCAGTAACAGCTCATCTCATGTTCATCTGAATCTTCTATTTGCTTTCTCCCTACCTATCCCCACACCCATCCCTGTTCTGACTTTTTGTTATAACCCAAACCTTTTGCAACCAGATTTTAACTCTGTTACTTCTCCTGGAAAACACCTGGCAGTTTTCATCAAACATGAACACCTTTAATTATTTCTCAACTTTAACATAGCCAGCTAGCTTGTACTCTTCCCCAGCAAAATTTACTTGTTTTCCACAATAAGCTAAGCTAAGCTAAGCTAAACCAAACCACCCCTCCTTCCATAGTGGTTTGAATTCAAAGCCTTGGAATATTTTCCCTCCTCAAGGGCCACCACTCTCTTAGTTGCCCTTCTCAGATATTTCATTTGTCTCCCACCTCTCTCTCCAAAGGAGGTGTGATGGCCTGGGCTTGAGGCTCAATAGGCTGTTTGCTCTGAATTCTCACAAGCCTGAAGACTTAATCACTCTAACTTGAGAGGGATGCCTAGAGCTTCCTTGATTCCTCTCTATCTTCATAATCTCTAATTTCTCTCATTAGTACAGAAAGAGTGGGAGGATTTGTTCCAACTTCCTAATAGCTACTGTGAGTTGGTGTAACTCCTAACCAACTCTTAGCTGCTTGTAAATGCTTGCATTCTCCAGCAGCTTCCCAGGAGAACAATCCTTTATATAATGCTCTCTGTCCTTGTAGATCCTGTCTTTTATGTTTTCCAGTCCCTCTAAGTTTCCCATTCCTAGTCAATTATGGAAAAATCTGTCCCATTACGGAGCCCATTCACCATAAATTCATGTTTTACATTAGTGTCTATCTCTGTTCTTAAGATCAGCTGCATCCTTTTTAATTCCCATCATTTAAACCAGTATGTTCATACCCAAAGATGGGAGTGGGATTTTCATGTGTCTCTGCAGGGTGGCTCATCCCAGCATTAACTGGCATTGGTGCTTCCAAATGTCTGTAGTTATTATGTTAAAGCAGGGGCTGACCTGATTTGGGAAGAAGATACCTAAGCAGATTTCTCCAGCTTCTTTCCCATTCACTTTATACAAGCCTAGTGTGACCAGAGAGAACAGGACTCTAAGGCAACAATTTCTTTCTTCCATCCTGGTATATTGCCCTCTGTTGTGATTAGTTTTTACTTCTATTATGAAAAAATGGTATACAAAGAGCATTTATTCATTTGTTAAATGTATAAGCTGCCTCAATCACAATTTTCAGCTCCAAGCAGTTTACACAATTAAAATAAAACTTATTCCAAATCAATGGAGACATACTGCACCTCAGGAAGCAGCATCAAAACTCATACTGCCCCTCAATCAGATTCTCAAGCCTTTATGAAAGTACAGCAGGGTCTGGGCTGTATAAACTTCTGGGTGGATACTGTTCCAGATGGCAGGGTCAGTCACAGGAGAGGTCATTCTTTGTGGCCTGGGCAGAAACTCTGTTTTCTGATGGGAACAAGAATGAGCCAGCCCTGCCAGATATTACTGGATGGACAGAAACCACTGAAGAAAAGTAGTTCCTTAGGTGCTCAAGTAGGGCTTTGTAGGTAACAACCAGCACCTTGAATTGCACTTGGAAGCCAACTAGCAACCAGTACAATCTAAATACTGGTGTTACATGTGGGAACCAAGGAACACACCAAACTACTCACATCAATTCATGCTGGACCAGCTGCAGCTTCCAAGTAATCTTCCAGAGTTGTCCCACACAGGGCACATTGTACTGGCTGGGAAGAAGAACTATCCCACAACATATGGAATTGGAGCAGCAGTCAATAGTATTGAACAGCAGCAGTGAACAGAAGAGAATGGCAGCAGTGGGACTGTACTTTCTGGAAAAGCAATCTCATCTCTGAGTAGCGAATGAAACGAAAAAGGGACGCATGTAAAAAGGGGCGGGGCTTCATGAGGTTGTGGCCCACCATCTTTACTTTTCTGAGGAAGTAATCATGGGGCACCAGAAAATATGGTCTATAGTTTGGGTGTGTTGTGGAGAGAAAGAAAGAAAGGCTGATAATTTAACAGCAGGGACCTTCCTGATTCATACAAACATCGCTTTAAGGGCAGAGGCTTTGCTCTACTTTAAAAACATTAAATATTTCATATTTCATATTTGATATTTAATTAAATATCTAACATGTTAGGTCACAGTGATCTCTCACTCATTATTGGGATATTTCATGATGACAATATGAAAACATAAATTCCCCACAGAACTGAATTCCCATGTTTTCAAAATGGTTGAGAAGAAGGAGAAGCTGTTATGTAGATATTCCCATGGCAAATAAAGGTGCTATTGAGTCACAATCTCAGGTTGACTCAGGAAAGCAGAAGGAAGCAATTCAATTCAATTTTAATCAGACATAAAATCCAAAAGCATAAGTAGAGCTCTCTGGACTCCCAAGGCGAACCTCTCAGATGGGGCCCTTCAACTCAACATTGCTTATCAGTTGAAGAGTTAGTGCAGTGTTTCTCAACCTTAGCAACTTGAAGACGTGTGGACTTCAACTCCCAGAATTCTGGGAGTTGAAGTCCACACGTCTTCAAGTTGCTAAGGTTGAGAAACACTGAGTTAGTACCTACAATACGTTCAAAGAGCAGATCTATTCTATCTCTTTGCTACGATGAAAGCCAGTTTGGTGTAGTGCTTAAAGCATCAGACTAGAAACCAGGAGACTGTGAGTTTTAGTCCTGCCTTAGGCAGAAAGCCAACTGGGTGACCTTAGGCAAGGCCATCTCTCTCAGCCCTAGGAAGGAGGCAGTGGCAAACCACTTCTGAAAAACCTTGCCAAGAAAACTACAGGGACTTGTCCAGACAGTCTCAGGAGTCAGAAACTGACTTGAAGACAGATACACAAACAAAAAAGTGATCTCCCTAGTCCAAAAGTCCCTAAACTTTTTGACATCATACCCGACCTTTAGTGTAATCTTATTGTACACACTTCCCCTAAAAATCCAAACACCAAAATGAACATAAATGAACAATGGAAACAATACAATGAAAGTTTGGGAAAGGTGGTTTCATTGTAACAGTATAACTAAAAGGTTCTTCACATTTCTCCTGAACTCTGTCTGAACCTCCCCAGAGGAGGTACACATCACAGTTTGGGAAATCCTGCCCTAGTCAGTACACAGTGAGGCTGTTTGTATTCCCTGCTGCTCACTTCCACCTGCCCCTCCGCCTTCCATGGGACCTACCAACACTGCAGCTGACTATAACTAGGTTTTTATTGTTAATGGACTGGGTTCCCCTCTGTCTGCAGGCCCCAAGGCAGCTGCCATCCCTTCTTTGACTGTAGTTATGCCACTGAGCAAATCAAAGGATGCTGTTGTTGCAGAAAAGGGTTTGTTTGCATTTCACACTATTAAGCATCACAAAATTATGAAGTCGGTGGACTGCACATGGGTCTTATTAAAAAGCATATTCCAAGATTCTGAGATAACCCCAAACTTTCAAAATGGTAAATCATTTTAGAAATGGTTGCTAATTCAGCACTTGCACTTCATTCTCTTAATGGTGATCTGTAATCAACTGAAGAAAATCAGATAGCCTACATCAAAACCCTAGATAGATGAAAACAATCACAGTTCAGTGAAGCAATATTCAATGCTCATTTAGTATTTCAAAAGGAAAAAATGTGGTTTGCTGTCAAAATTAATCAAGGGTCACAATATACCTTAGAAGACTGTTGATATGATTCTGAATATGTAGAGGAAAGTCTTGAAAAGAAGACCTTCTTTGAAAAGTGCATTGAAATAACAAGTATTGGTTTCCCAGCACACATTTTGAATAACTTTGTCATCATGCAGCAGAAACAGTGGTATTAATACTTAGGACATAATTTTTAAAATTGACCAATAGTTTCATATACATGTCGTCTGAATTGTCCAGCTGGCCCTGTATGTTTGTTGATAGTGAATACAGAAAATTTCTTTCTCATACCTTAACGCAATAGCTGTAATTATTTTGAAGCATTGCAAGGTAGATTCAGACATTTCCAGCTTTGACATCATTCTTTTCATCACAGTGCAAATTGCTTATTTTCATTAAGACTTCTTTCAAACATAAGTTCAGTAAAATCTTCCTCTATTATAACCACTCATTCATGTATTCATTCACTGGAAGTGCTGCAAACTTTGAACTCAGTTCACATCATTATTCTTGAATGTAAGAATCATAACTTCATGTTACTAAAAGGCTTCAGTGGTACAAAAATGGAAAGATTGAATATGCAAAGAGAGAATATGACATTTGTCTGTACAACACATGGATAGACTAGTTAGAGAAGTGGATGAGACCTTGTAGAGGCCGCCTCTTGCTTCATTTTGGATCTCCCTGCAGATGATTCCAAATTGGAATGTTGCATAATTGTGTGTTTAATTCCTGATAAAGTGCCAGTTGATGACTTGACATGTTTTAACCAGTTCAGCAATCTTTTCAAAAAAGCTTGGTGAAAAAAGTAAATTGATAACACATTAGAGATGGACCAACTATTTTGAGAACTCTCAGAAATTTTGAGTGCCACCAGAACTGTTAAAGATTGCCAATCCATTACACTGTGGAAGTACAGAGCAAGTATGCTCTCAAAGAAATTCTACGTGTACAATATAATTTCAGAAGAGTTTCTTGAAAAGTTCTTTTATGCCTTCTAGAAGAGTGATCAACCAGTGTTGGAAACAGAGCCAATTTCCAGAAAAGTCTTCAGGGGGAAGATATAAAGAAATAAGGAAAGGACTTACTACATGTTAAGAGATATACTGAAATAGAAATAATTACAAGGCTTATTAAAATGTTTCCAGGTCAGTTAGGTCTTATTATTTGATAGATACATTTTTTTTTAGTTTGGACTTAGGAATACAACAAAATAGAATATTTTTTTCCAGTTCTGATTATTTGGATTTTATTTTACTAATTCCTCCCCTCCCCCAAAATACCAAAATCAAAGGGCAAGTTAACTGCATAATGCAGAAATAAAGACCAAATTCCCATGTTTTTAAGTGATCAAGAATGAGAATTTAAGTGCCTAGTTATCTATCTATCTATCTATCTATCTATCTATCTATCTATCTATCTATCTTTTTTGTTTAATCCCTACAATCCTGTCTGATTCTTGGAGACTGCCTGGACAAGTCCCTGCAGTTTCCTTGGCAAGGTTTTCAGAAGTGGTTTGCCATTGCCTACTTCCTAGGGCTAAGAAAGTGACAGGCCCAAGGTTACCCAGCTGGCTTTGTGACTCAGGCAGGACTAGAACTCATGGTCTCCCAGTTTCTAGCCTGCTGCCTTAATCACTACACCAAACTGGCTCTCATCTATCTATCTATCTATCTATCTATCTATCTATCTATCTATCTATCTATCTATCTATCTAATTTTTCAAAAGTACTCTTGATTTACAATCAATTAATGACCCACTCATTGTATCAGTGTAACATCATGAGCATTTAGTGCAGCATGCATTGCATATAAAATAGTGGTTTATAAGTGGCAGATATTTTTGATTTTGAAATACTGCTTTAGGCCTAGTTAGCTCTCTTGGGAAAGACCAAAGGAACAATAACTGATTTAATGAGCCATTCACAGTTTCACCATTTAGAGCAGCAAAAATAAATGAATGGAATGCATTAAATTTATAACCCCTTCCCCAGGGTGTCCTTTTTTTTGTTTTTGAAAGCTGAACTATTGTAACCCTAATTTCAATAACATGGATTGATAAATTACATCATATGTATCACAGCAGAAGTCATATAATAGGTGCTATGGAAATCTGATACTTGGAGTTTTAAGCTACTAATTTACAAGTCAAGAAGACACTTGCATTTAACTGAAGTTTCTATTGCTTTATTAATTTACATGAGGGCAACTCCTGATGATAAAGTTGCAGTCAACTATCACCTCCTTTTTGGAGCAATGGCAGACTCGAGATGGGATCAGAATATTGTTATCTATCATACATAATCCATTAATTTTCCTCTTTGCTATTAACCTAAGGACTCTGCTATCTTCTTTGCCACAGCAGATGGGATAAGACTGAGTACAGCAGAGAATATATACAGTTGCATTCTAGAGTTTAGGCACCCCAGAGAGATTCCAAGTAATAATATTTTTTTAAAAAACAGTGAATATGGCAGGTTCAGGAAAAAAAGAAGAAGTTTCCACTTGATTCAGTGCTTGCACTAAAGTTATTAATAGGTCCCACCCCCCACACAAAATGATTGACTCATTAGCCAGGTGAAGATGGTTCCACAGGTGAGCAACTACTCAGAGCCTTCTAACCTTCCAGTTCGTGATTGTTCTATTTTGAGCAACCATTAGTTCTTGTAGGCAGTTTTCCAAGCATGTAAAAAATAAACAAATCAATCTCACAAAGGCTGTTAAGAAGCTAGTACTTTCAACTGTAAAAAACACCGTTAAGGAATGAACTATTGAAATCAAGGCAAGATCTGGAAGACTTAAAAGAAAAATCTACTAGGACGTTCCAAAAACTGGTGAGATCTTTGAAAAAGAAGGAACAATCACTGCAAATGACCTACTAGGAGCTGGTACTGAGATGATGCTGGAATAGTTGTTAAACAGGTCCATAGTACGGAGTTGCTTATACAGCAGTGATCTGTATGGGAGACTTGTCAAAAGCAATTTTTCCTCCATCCTCTTCCAAAATATCCTCTTCATCTAAAATATGGAAGAAAAAAAAAACCTGTGATAATCCTGAAATGTTTTTGAACAAAGTGCTTTAGACTGATTAAACTTGAATTGAGTTGTTTGGCTGCAGCCACACAAATATATATTTGGAAAAGTGCCAGCTGTTAAGTACAGCGGTGGTTCTATTAGGCTTTGGGATTGGGTGGCAGCCAGTATCACAGGGACTATTCTGCAGATGAAAGGAAAAATGGATCCAACTAAATATCTAAATATCATAGAAGTTAACCCAACAGACAGGCCCCCCAAATCACAAACTAAATCCATGTTAGAACAGTTTTTGTGGAACTGGATTAGGGTTACCAGCAAATTATAAGTCTGCTGTGGTTAGTGAACCAGGACCTTGCTTAGTTTACTCAGCAGCCAACAGCACAGTCACAACAATCCAGCAGCCAGGGATTCATAGTCTACTTGCATACAGAGAAAGCAGGCACAAGAGAGAGACCTGGTTAAAGGAAATCCAAGGCCCAGGAGCAGTCAGCCAGGCATGAAATATAAGTAATGCTAGAGACAGATGTGGGCTATAACAGATATTTCCTGCTGAATGGGGATGCTTCATGAATCCAGGCGGTACCAAGCACCATATTGGCCCATTCAGGTTTCATTCAGAAATAACTGGGTAATTTAGTCCATGGGTACAACTGTTAAAAATGTTCAGTGTTACTTTAGACAGGGCCAGAAGAGAGACAATACTTCCTAACCCCAACCTTCTTTCTAGGAAGATCTTGGTGTTGTTGGATGCATTGCCCAAGGGTACATGGAAGTCTTTTTAGAGCAGTGCTTAGGAATGCACACTTTTCACACATACATCTTTGCATGATTGAAGGAAGGCAGGAGAAGAACACAATTTCAGCAGCTACTTGGCAAAGCATAGGCTGAAGACACATTTGTCTATGCCTTCAATAGAGAGCTAGAACATAGAGCAGCAACTTGCCTTATGGGCAAATGATTGGTTCCTTGAACTGTCTCCAATAACAAGCCCTTATTCTCATGGAAGACATTTTTATAACCTCTCCAAATTTGTAATTCAAAATATCCTGTATATCGTCTTTCTCACACTCTTTTTCAGGGTCCAGCTTTACTATCTTTACTTTACCACTGAAGAGGCCATTGATCTTTGCTGTTATTTTTTACTCATTCATCTCAAAGTGGCATAATTCAGTTGAAATAAGTGGTGTATTATTGATAAGCTGCCACCAGTGAAGACAGCTTTGTCAAAAGTAAGTTTGGCTATAATTGACAACTTACTTAAATTGTTTTGGCTTAGCCTGACCACTAATCTAACAGTATATTTTGAACTCTATTTGTTTCATTTGCATAACACTTTGAACCAAGCTCAGAATTACATTAGCCTTCATGTGTACTGTTACATCATCAGAGTATTTTATTGTATTTTTAGCTGTTGGTTTGCTTATTATTACTGCATATTTTTCTGTAGCAATAGTGAAGAATATATATAGTTCAGGACTGAAATATAGGGATCTTGCTGTTTGCTGAGCTTGGTGTCTGCCCTTTAAGGTGGACCAGACCAGGAAATCAAAGTACTATTAATACTACTTCTATTGTAAAGTTATAGCAATGGAATCTTAAAAGTGTGGATATGCCTCCTTTTATCTTTGTGTGAACTAGGGAGGGGCTTTTCTGAGATGTTTACATATGTTACATTCCTGTCCTGGACTCAGGTTTCTTTCACCTGACCATTGCCTTGGCAACAGCTCTTCCTCCTGTCCCTCAAGGACATTCCCTCTTTCCTCTTCACTTAAGTTTTCCTCTTGCAAACCATTCACTGGCAGGCTAGTTTTGTCACAAGGGAGTGGATTTTCTGGGTTTTTTTTTTTAAGTGTGGCAGCTACTCCTACCTGTCTTGATCAGGGCTGTTGTAATTTGTATGCCTGGCTTGGTAGGCTTATATTGTTGCAACTTAGACTGTTCCTGCTTTTTGTGTTGGTTCTCAGTTATCTACTTGTTGATTGCAGGGTATGTGATAAGGAAAGATGTGCCCAGATTGTTTATTCCTTTTGGGCTCTTAGTTGCTTTCTGAATAGTTTGTAGAGCATGTTTATCAGCTCTATCAGAATGTCAGGCTTCTAGGGATTCTCTAGAATTATTGGGTTCGGTTTGATCTAGAATGGGTATCACTTCCCAGTAGAATACAGCTACTATGTTGCCTAGTGGTTGAAGAATTATTGAAGGATATATTTATGTGATATTTTTAAATCTTTGTTGTTTTGTATTGTTAGTATAAGAAGGACGCTTGTATATGACTTATATACAAAGTTAGCAAAGATTTTTGGCTAATTATGCTAGCAGTTAATATAATTAGGTATTTTTCTTTATATTCTACTTTTATTCAATTAAATATTATTATTTATTAGAAGAAGGCTTCCTTCAGGCATCCAAACAACTTCACCTATCTATCTTTATGCAATTGCCTAAAGGTTTTCAGAATAATTTTACGAAGTATACATATATTCAACAATGCAATTAATTTTAAAGCAAGTTTTAAGTCCTAGCTTGGACAGAAGTAACAGCAAGTTTAAAACTCATATTTTAATTTGTTTCTTTATAGAAGCCTTCACTCTAAACCAGGCCCTTGTTTCATGTGAATATTGATTTTATTTCAGAAGCCATTTCTAACAGTTGTAACAAGAGAAAACAACTTTGATTTTACAGTGGCTACTTCAAGGGAACTTAGCCAATAAGCAGAACAGGCTTATTTTGTAAATTTCGTTTAATTAAAGTCATTTTCTTCATAATTTCTATTGCATATGGCCTTTTCAAACCATCCCTTGAGAAATGTGGAAAAGCTATTTCACCATATTTCTCAATGGAAGGATAAATTCTCCCTTTCCTTCAGTGGTTACTGGGACAGATAACACAATTTATTTTTCTTATGATTTTTTCTTCCCCTATGTGCATAGCAAGGACATCTACAGGCTTAGCTGGTTGGATCCTTTTTTTCTGTTTTTCATAACTGCACATTCAGCTCACTGTGGGATGGTTGGCAGGAGATAGTGCAAACTGTGATGATGCCAAAATGAGAACATGCATGTCATCTCATGAATGTCTCCCTTATGAATATGCATCTCAATTCCAACACAAGTTGCATCATGTGCATGTCACCATTTGTCCTCCTGCAGATGCCCATAAAAAGAACGGTTGATAATATAACAGTGACCCATATCCTTACCACTATACATTGTGCACTCTACAGGGGATTGCCTTTGAAGATACCCAGAAATTGCAGTTAGTATGAAATACCATGCTGTGCTTGGTAACTGGGAGTTGCCACTATAAAAAGGTTTCCAAGTTGATATCAAAGTGGTGGTTTAACCCATAAATATTTGGTGACTAGGTGCATACTGTACATGTAATTTGGCCTTGAGTGAGAACTCAGGGTTGATTTGTTCTAAATGATCCATTTGTTTTCTTACCTTCTATTGTATTCTCAGAAGTCTTCTATAACATCAGAGTTCAAATGTTCCAATATTCTTTCTATCCTAATTTCACTTCTATATAGTGTTAAAGAGAAAACCATTGTACTTTAATTCATGCTGTTTTAGTTTCTGAATAACTGCTTTGCTGCTGCCTAGTCTACTGTATATGGGATTTTTATTTTGTATTTTATTTGATTTTATAGTATATGTTTTTTACTCTGATTAAATTTTTTTAGTGTGGTTTATTTTACACCATCTAGAGAGCATTGGCTATTGGGTGGCTTTAAATTTTTCAAAAATAAACTAAAACAGGAATCCATAGTTAGGAAATATGCTGCAAACTAGCACTTGGTTAGGGAGCAATGAAGATTTTCCTTTTTTCTTCTTTTGTGTGTGTGGGTGTTTTCATCTCTACTATCTTTACAAATGTCGCTGTCATATGGCTTCTTGTCTTTTCGAACAACTCACTGAAATGGTTAAGTTCCTTCCTGAGATCTTTGCCTTTCTTGGCTTTGTCTTCTGCAGACCATGGCTTATATAAAGGAGAGGAATATGAAGTCTTCCAGATGCTGCTGAATTACTTTTCCCAGCTTTCTCAACCAGCATGGCTAATAATGAAGGATTACTAGATTCAGCATCATCTGGACAGTAATGAGTTTGATATAATGGTATAGTGCATTAGGGGTTTTGTAAGAATTTATTGTTATAAGATCTCCAGATAAGTACAGGTATTACTATACTCATTACTTTATTTCACTTCTTTTTTTGTAGGCAATGATTGTTACTGATGTCCTTGAAAAGAAGAAGGTATTTTCAGAACCACTTTCATTGGAAAGATACTGAAAGCAATTTCATAGTTCAGATGATTCAGAAACTCTTCTGGTTCTTCTCCTAAGGGCAAATTACATGAGGGCTAACATTAAGGAGATAAGAATGCATGCATAAATGTGACCTCCAATGATACCATCCTTTCAAAGTTCAATATTCTCACGTTGAAGGAGGTAAAATATCAATTCTACTTGTGTTCATTCAAACATGAGCAGAACCCTCCAAATAATCTAGAAATCTGATAAATCCAGAGGAAAAGAAAATCCATATAATCTATCCTAGTTTCCTGTAGTTGAAATTAAAATGGAAGTGTTGAAAATAAAGTGCTTAAACGATGAACTGAAAGACTGCAACTCAGCTAGAGTTAAATTTCAGAAATGGTTCAGAGCTCTCAGTGTCAAAAATCTGATGCCTAGATATAATTTTAGTGGAACATTTAGGAAGAACTGAAACTCTAAATGCTAACCTTATGCAGCTCATCCATTTGTAAATGTCAGGTAAGAAAACTGCATATTTATTACACTGATAACAGTCCACATTGAACTCCCTTAGTGATATTTGTTTCTTCTTCTACAAAAGGACAATGTATTGATGTACAACATTATCCTATTGCTTGTTTACTGGAAATTACTTTGCCATGTGTCTTGATTTACTCTTTGATACTATCACCCCAGGCAAAGCCAGGCAATTGTCTAAGTCAGTGTTTGACTGCTTTTGTGACAGTCAGATTAACTAAAAAAGGAAATTATTTTAAAGCATATATAGAATTTCTGTGAAGCTACCTGTTGCTTTTTAACAGATACAAGTTAGGACACAAATGAGAATCTTCTTTGGTCGATTTATCATCCTTAAGGCCGTTCAGACAACCATTTTAGTGCCTCCTGTTCCTCATGTTAATTTTTATGACAAAAGCATGTGGTAAAGGTGGGATATTATGTGTGCCTGCAGAAAGAATCAAGCCAAGGAATTTAAAAACTCAAATGTTATAACTGAAAGTATAAGTATATACTTTATATACTGTATACTTATATTACTAGTATACCCCTAGTAAGACCAACAAGAAACGTTGAACATTCTGCATGCAACTTGGGATATTAAGACTGAATTTTAAGCTAAGACCTAGTCAACCTTTATACTGGAAATGCTAGGCAGAATCAAATCTTGTTAGTACCTGAATGGAAGACTATCAGGAAATCCTAGGGCAAAGTGGGCTAGACTAGGAAGTCAAAAGAACATCCTGGAAGAAGGCAATGGAAAATTACTTCTGTATACCGTAGTTATCAAGAAAACTACACGGATCTATCCATTAAGTAACCAGGAGTTGAGTTTGGCTCACTGGAGACCGTATCTTATTGCCTTTTGAAATCTTAAGCAGATGAAACCAAGCATCTAAGGGCTTGCTTCTTATTATGAACCTGTCCTTTGCAAGGATTCTCCACCCCACAAGTCAGAGGTCCATCTTTATATAACTGTTGCATTGTTCCCAGGCTAAAAAAATCACACACTCTTGGCTGTGTGCCTCTCAATCTTTACATTTATAAAACCTATAAAGATGTCTTTTTTTTGCAAGACTTTTAATGTTTAAATAAGTTTCATGTCACACTTCAGTGCTACTTTAATCTAAGTTCCCAACTGTATACTGTTTTTGTTTTTTAAAAAGTGTTAGCCCCCTTGAGTCCTCACTGGGAGAGGGGAAGGTGGGATACAAATAAAAAAGAGGAAAGGAAAAATAAACATTATAAACCATCCAAATGCTTTCTGTTCAATGTTTGATAACCCTGATATTTGGGGGACTTCATATCTGACCTTATTCCAATTAGTGTAAAGTTTATGAGTGACAACAATTACACATAGTGTTTACATTAGATCAAATCTATAAATTTGCTGATTCCATCTATAAATTTGCTCTTCAGAACTGAAGAAAACAAGTGATATTCACTTTAGTGGTAATTACCCTCTATTTACTTTTTTCTACATGCAGATGCTGAAATACTCATTAAAGCAATTTTTCTTTCACAATTCCAGATTTTGCTTTTTTTTGTTTTGTGAACTGTATTCTATTATACATTTGTATTTCTTGTTTAAAACACAATTTGTATGAAAAATGTTGCCAAGTAATTTTTTTAAAGATATTTTATTGGGGAGGGGAGACATTTTTTTAAAAAAATAACCTATGTTTAAATACATAGATGCCAATCTTTATAAAATGGATCTCTCTGGACAAGATAAGACTTGAAAATTATCTCAGGTATCCCAGCTCATTGTCAATTAAAATCAGTGCCATAATTCAATTTTACATTTTTCAATATGCATCTGTTAAAAGTGCTATGTGTTTACTGCCAACTTCTCTGATTAATTGGTAGACTTCTCTTTTCCATTTACCTTGGTATGGTTGCAATCATAGAAGGCTTAGAAACTTTTAAAAAAATATTTCCATGAAAATTGACTTTCTTTTGCTTTCTCTGAGAAACACAGAATAATTCATGTCATCACTTGCACGTCCCATGAAGAGAACTGCAAAGACGTCTTTGATAAGGGTAGACTGAAAGTCCCTAGTCCCTTAATAGATCTGGGAATAATATTTCATCTAATTTTAGGAGGTGGAATTATTTTAAGGTTGTACAGAGGTTACCATGGTGTACAACGGGAAGACAAATAGCAATGGCTGGAAAAAAGGACAAGAAAATAAGAATCTGATTTTGCCTGGTATCTTAGTGCTGTGATCTACCTCTTTTCAAAGCAAGCCAAAAGGGCCAGGGTAAGTCCTGTGAAGCAGCCAAGTACAGCACTCTGCTGGATATTTAGCAGCTCCCTTGTTCTACAATTTTAAGTAGCAAAAAACTAAGATTTTGCAAGTATTTGGTGGGCTGGCCCATTTTTAAAATAAGGATGAAAATTATATACTACTGGAGAAAATAAAGAAGACATGGGAACTTCTTGCATAGTGCAGTTGGTAGATATGGATATCTAAGATCTGATTCAAAGGTTCAGCAGATGCAACACAACAGATCTTGATATCTAGAATCCCTGGAGATAATGTAACTATTTGTGTTATCAATGAATTTGTAATCTTATTTACAAAACCCCTTAATCAGTTTTTGAATAATAAAAAAAACTGTTGAAGACTTTTTGTATGCTACAATTATGGATTTTGCCACCATGCAACAACTACAGTTGTACTGTTTTCCATGCAGATTTGTCAGAAAATGTTGTAACTGTTATAAGATGATCCGAGACTTAGGAAAAGGTTATCAAATGTCATGGAACTTACAGTTTATGTAACTCAATCCCCAAACAGTGAAAGATCACAGAGGAACAAGCTATTAATAAGCAGATATGGGTAAAAAGAAAGGATTTGGAAAGGAAGACTTTACCATGCAAAAGTTTCTCTGTCTCTTTTTAAAAAAAGGTTTCATTAAACATGAATCCTACCATGAAAAACTTCAGCCTGCTGATTTAGTTTCAGATTCCTGCTGAGCACCCAGATTCAGAAATGAAATGAGCATGAGCTCATAACATGAATAATTTGTCATGCATTATTTTAGAACAGTTCTTAAAAAGTGTAAACAAACTGGAGCCATGCATCAAAATAAAGAACATAGGGGGAAGGGGGTAACCCCCAAATGGAAAGTCTGGAGCATTAATTCCTTTGTCCTTAAGACTCAAATGGCCCAAAGGATGGCTTAGGCATTTCATATATGAGTTAGTAGAGAGGGGATGGTTCTCCTGATGCCAACACAAAGCAAAAACTTAAACATGAAGCTAATTCAGCAGCCTGTTAGAACCACTGAAATAGAGCAGAGCTTAACACAGCTTAAGAAAATTATCTTAGATAGCTTCCATGAGCATGCCAGAGAAACACAGGTTATTGCTCTTACACATTCAGCCCCCCCAAGCATAAAGAATCACACACTTAGACACATTAGGTTAAGAAGTAAAAGGAAGCTTACTGACTTTATTCGTTGTGCTTCTGCTACATCCATCTTGGTGGAAAAAGATGAAGTTCCTTTGTTCTTCTTTTCTTACTAATTACATAGTTTGCCCTAAACTCTCAGCCCTACAGCTGCCAAATGGTGTGTGAGAGAAAGGGGCAGAATCCCTCATCAAGCCCCAAGCACATGGACCTGATGAAGAGAGCAGCATCCATGCTGTCTCCCCCTGCATGGAGAAGAAAACAGGGAAAGAGGAAGTGGGAGTGGCAACAAACAGCTTCCTCTGAGTTGCATTGTGGGGCAACTTACATGTTAATGAGGCATGCTGGATTTGCCAATACTTCCAACAATTTTGGGAGAAGAGGCTGCAGAATGGAAGGGAAAGAGATGTAGAAAGTTGTGTTGGTTAAGTCAACTTGCATGACATTAGGTTGAGCCCAATAGCTGCATTTATCTAAATACTTGGAAGTAAACCTCCTTATCATGTTCACTGGAATAATTTGCATGCAAACTGTTTCCAAATACTAGCAGCACTAAACTTGAAAGCCTCTTGCTAAAATGACTGTAAACTATGAAAATATACATACAAAGGAATAAGAAAGAGTGGGATTGCAGTGGAAAAAATCATTTATAATCCATTAGCATTTTCTTAAGATGCTAATTAAATTGATCTGAAACACCTGAGTTATAGTTAGAAAGAAAGCAACAAATATTCCAGCCTTGCAAACAGTATCTGGGAAATAACGTACAGGACCAATGTGTATTGTTTAAAGATGGAGATATGTAAGCCAAGGAAAAGTTTTAAAGAGTCATCATCATGCATGAAAAACAAACACCTGATGTGGTTTATGTAGATTAGTGGTTTATATTCAAATAAAGGGGTCTGTATTTCATTTTATGACTAAGTGATAAATATGGGGATTATGTTGGATATATGTTGATAGTTTTCACATTAAATACAATTATGGTTAGGAGACAATGATCTTGTCATGCTCTTTGTAATGCTACTCATTGCTTAGATGCAACAGTAGGAGAAGATCCCCTCTTGCATCCTGCTTGTGGATTCTCAAAGAACTATTTGGCAGCCATTTTGGACTCAATAGGTCTTGCTTAACCAGCAAGTTTCCTGTGTTCCTGTAATCTTAAATTGATTAAAATCCTCCTTTAGATGGAACACTTTAATGAACAACCACTAATTTTACCATTTGTGCTTACCAACCTGAAATACTGGAGTTTCAGTTAGTATGATGTCAAAACCTGTTCTCTTATCACCTAGAAAAAATAGCACCTTTTTGCTATTTTACTCATGGAATGTTTTAAAAATTATTTAGAGTTTCTTTCAGTAATTCTTTTTCCCTATCTCTTCTTACACTTTTCTCTATCCCTCTGAAACTTCCATGGCTATCACATTTTCCAGTCTGAAAAAGTTCAGTGAGAACATTCCTTCATGTTTTTTTCCCCTTAGAAAGTGTGGGAAGCCAAAGAGGCTCCAGAAACTAAATAAATAATTATATACTATTCAACCGTGCTCCTTAGCTATTTTATAATTAAAGTACAAAAACCTTACAACATACACATGAGTATCTTATCAAAGCTTGCTTCTCCTTTGAAAAATTGTCAAAATGTATTTCCATCTAATTGAGTGAAAATAGTAGGGGGTATGTCTGCAGAAGATTTTTTTTTCAGGGAAATGTAAACATGTAGTTATTAAACTCAATGCAACCCACATTTTTGCTTACTTACATGGCTGCTTCATACATTCTGTACAAAAAAAGGAAAAGAAACTTTCATATAGATATCCAGTTAAAATGACTATAGCTACAGTATTTAATTGTATGTATGTATACTTCTCAAGAAGCAGTGGCAGGCTTCAGTTTCCCATTTGGAAAACAAAGCCCATTGTTAATGGATCTAGTTTTTATGCAGGCAATTTTCCTTTAATACAGTATATCTTTGGATTCTGCATGTGTGTGCATTAGTGCTTGAGAGGCAAGTGGCATTCCACAGTTCTCAAAAATGTGGATGTATATAAAGTTCTCCTGTTAGTTGAAGAACTACAAATTCAGTACATTGGCATACAAAAGTGGATAAAATTATTTTTTTCACTCATCATGTACATTGTATGCATTGATGTATAAATGTTGAGATGCTGCTCCCAGTTCAGTAAGTGTTCATCATGAGAAATTTTGAAAATTATGAATTTGGGGATACAAACAATTGTGAATTAAATTTATCAGAAGTTGCCCTCACTTTCCTCCTTGCTGGGTGGTGCAATCTATCCCCAGGCAACCAGCATAAAGTCCAGAGTAATTTCCCTTACTCTGAGTACTTTATGAGGATGTTTGATAGAAAAATTAAAATGATAACTGAGAGTCAAATTGTCCTAGGTTACACTATTTAAGTGAAAATACTTGATTTGACCTCAAATATAGTAGGATTCATATGATCTTATATGAATATATGAGCCTTCTTTAAAAAATATTTTTATTAAAAATGTAGGTGCATTTTGCATAGGAGGTAGGTAATATTTGTAACTGGTATGATCAAAAATAAAGATGGCAAGGACCTAACAGAAGAAGAAGAGATCAAGAAAAGGTGGCAAGAATATACAGAAGACCTGTATAGGAAGGATAACAATATCGGGGATAGCTTTGACCGTGTGGTCAGTGAGCTAGAGCCAGACATCCTGAAGAGTGAGGTTGAATGGGCCTTAAGAAGCATTGCTAATAACAAGGCAGCAGGAGACGACAGCATCCCAGCTGAACTGTTCAAAATCTTGCACGATGATGCTGTCAAGGTAATGCATGCTATATGCCAGCAAATTTGGAAAACACAAGAATGGCCATCAGACTGGAAAAATCAGCTTATATCCCCATACCAAAAAAGGGAAACACTAAAGAATGTTCAAACTATCAAACAGTGGCACTCATTTCACATGCCAATAAGGTAATGCTCAAGATCCTGCAAGGTAGACTTCAGCAATTCATGAAGCGAGAATTGCCAGATGTACAAGCTGGGTTTAGAAAAGGCAGAGGAACTAGGGACCAAATTGCCAATATCCACTGCATAATGGAAAAAGCCAGGGAGTTTCAGAAAAACATCTATTTCTGTTTTATTGACTATTCTAAAGCCTTTGACTGTGTGGACCATAACAAATTGTGGCAAGTTCTTAGTGGTATGGGGATACCAAGTCATCTTGTCTGCCTCCTGAAGAATCTGTATAACGACCAAGTAGCAACAGTAAGAACAGACCACGGAACAACGGACTGGTTTAAGATTGGGAAAGGAGTACGGCAAGGCTGTATACTCTCACCCTACCTATTCAACTTGTACGCAGAACACATCACGCGACATGCTGGGCTTGAGGAATCCAAGGCTAGAGTTAAAATCGCTGGAGGAAACATTAATAATCTTAGATATGCAGATGATACCACTTTGATGGCTGAAAGTGAAGAGGAACTGAGGAGCCTTATGATGAAGGTGAAAGAAGAAAGTGCAAAAGCTGGCTTGCAGCTAAACCTCAAAAAAACCAAGATGATGGCAACCAGCTTGATTGATAACTGGCAAATAGAGGGAGAAAATGTAGAAGCAGTGAAAGACTTTGTATTTCTAGGTGCGAAGATTACTGCGGATGCTGACTGCAGTCAGGGAATCAGAGGACACTTAATCCTTGGGAGAAGAGCAATGACAAATCTCGATAAAATAGTTAAGAGCAGAGACATCACACTGACAACAGTGGTCCGCATAGTTAAAGCAATGGTGTTCCCCGTAGTAACATATGGCTGCAAGAGCTGGACCATAAGGAAGGCTGAGAGAAGGAAGATAGGTGCTTTTGAACTGTGGTGTTGGAGGAAAATTCTGAGAGTCCCTTGGACTGCCAGAAGATCAAACCAGTCCATCCTCCAGGAAATAAAGCCAGACTGCTCACTTGAGGGAATGATATTAAAGGCAAAACTGAAATACTTTGGCCACATAATGAGAAGACAGGACACCCTGGAGAAGATGCTGATGCTAGGGAGAGTGGAAGGCAAAAGGAAGAGGGGCCGACCAAGGGCAAGGTGGATGGATGATATTCTAGAGGTGACGGACTTGTCCCTGGGGGAGCTGGGGGTGCTGACGACCGACAGGAAACTCTGGCATGGGCTGGTCCATGAAGTCACGAAGAGTCGGAAGCGACTAAACGAATAAACAACACAATATTTGAAACAACTCTCTCATCTTGTATGAAAGTAACTATAGTAATCAAGAGAGTCAGTATAGTACAGTGGGTAAGGTACCAGGCTAGAAACTGGGAGAGTTCTCATCCCGTCTTAGGCACGAAGCCAGCTGGATGACATCGGGCCAGTCATTCAGCCCCAGGAAAGAGACAATGGCAAACCACTTCTGAAATCTTGCCAAGAAAACTGCAGGAACTAGTCCAGGCAGTCGAAAGGAGTCAAAACTGACTTGAAGGCAGGGGAAAAAACGTAATCAAAGTATAAATTGTTTCCCTTGTTATAACCTGCTATAACTAAATTTTCAGTGGTGTGACAAATTAGTTAATTTCAGTTTCCCTTAGTTTTTCCTCTTTCAAATTTCAAACATGCTTTTTCCCCATGTCTGCACTGATCTGAAAAATTTTGGGAAAAATAAAATACATTATTTTGTATAAATTTTCCTATTATAAACAGGAAGTACAATTAAAAATATTTTGTTTATAAGAAAATATTTTTTTTCTACTATATATGCATTTTTATATGCACTATTTCTTGAAAAACTATGTCAGAACATTTTTAAACATGCAAATTTTAAGGTTCATGGAATTGGGGTTTGTCATTAGTTAAAAAAAAAAGAATAGTTACAGTTAGTATATAACACAGGAAAAGAAAGGGTAGGGACAGAGAAAAAGAACAATATTTCTATGGAAAAGCTGCTTCTATGAGTTAATTGTGAAGAAAAAAAACCCCCTCAAATACTTACTTGCCAGTGTCCTTGTGAAATTATTTTATCTGTTTCATTTTGTTTTGTGCATCATTAAAATACAGCAGAATTTTAATTGCCACATGGAGCCAGGCTGGGCAGCTCCATGAGCTCTTGCCAACATTTCTAATTAGTATTTACGTGAGTAAACTATGTATTACTTTGAAGGGCAAATTCAGAAATTTAAATTATGCTGTTCTGTGGCCTATGAAGGTATGGCTGTTTTGAGGGAGTTGGACATGAGAGGCTGTCTTTGTTGATTTACTCCATTGTTCCTTGAATGCATTCATTCCAGAATTCCAGTTTTTAACCATATGGCAGAAGCAACTGAAAAAAATGGGTAGGGACTAGAGTGGATTGCTCTAAAGCAGCTGAGAATGAAAGCAGCTGCCTTTCCTCTTCAATATTCTTCCTGAAATATGAGACAGTGGGATATTCCAGAAGTGATGGTGATATTGCATGCCTCACACAGCTGTTGCCAAAAAATGGTGGCATTTTGACAGAGACTAACTCCATAGCGGTACAGGGGACAAGAAGCTGTTGAGTAGCTGTCTCTGTGAGACGGAGAGAGAGGGAAAAACATGTAACTTGCCACGAACATCTTTATGATCCTAACTATAATACTGTGTCAGAAAATATGAAGGAAATTAATTGAGAAAGAGCCACTGTTGCTAAAGGCAGAAAAGACATGCTATGTTCCTGTATGCCAGGTTAGCATACAGCTAAAAGCAGGGGAGATGTCTCTATAAAGGCAGCCAGCTGCCATTGTCTGTGGGACAACTCAACACACTCAAAGTTACAGGGGGAACCCCTCTGACAAGGTCTGTGCAGCAATTGCTTTCATGTCGGTAAATGCTATAGAATCATTGTGAGCCAATGGTGAGCCAATCTACCATCAGCCAGATCAAACGATAACACTTGTCTGGTGGTGTAGCTTTGCATGAGAGAATTGTTTATTTATTTATTCAATTGATATAGCTGCCCATATCACACTGGTGATTCTGGGCGGCTTACAATTAAAGCAAACACTACCCCCCAAAAAACAGCCATACAAATAATATAAACATTAAAAACAATTAAAGGCATACAGTACAATCCTCAGGAGAGCACAGCCATTCAAGAACAGTACAGCCATTTTATTGGCTCTGCACCACTCTGATCCCCAGGCTAGATGGCAAATGATAGAAAACTAGCATTTTAGATAGAGGAATAAAGCCTAGATTTCCCCGTCAAAAAGTTGTTTTGCATTAAAAAAAAACAACTTTCTCTTTTCATTTCCCCACCTTTACAATGGAGCATTCAGTTTAAACCTGGTCATGGCTGCAATTAATTTATGCCCTCAATGTCAGGATTTCCCATAAATGTTCATTAGTTCTATCACAAGCCTCTGCCCAGGCCCACTTTGCATCATGTTAAGGTATAGATGATCCATTGTATAAAACAAAAAACCCCAAATAGCATTCATATATTTATATTATGCCACCCTAGCTGGTTTCCCAGCTTAAACTAATTACCTTATCTTTAAAACAATTTTCTGTCTCCTATTAATAATAATGATTAATAAATGCTTTCCATTTTATTTATAAAATGCTTCACAATTTGTTTTAGGTTGTGCCTAACTACGAAACCAGTGGCAGCATTATGGGAGGAACAAGTTCTAGCTCTAGTTTGGTGGCTGAAGAGAGAGCAAGTGGCATTTTACAACACAGGCACCCCCATTCAGACCAGCCCTGCCCTGCTATAAGATAATATCATCTGACAGAGGTACAATCAAGTCAAGTTGAACAATGTATTTGGTTCATGTTTTAAAAATAAAAAATTACAAACCCCGTCCCTCCCATACATTTCTTTTCATCAGCAGATCAGAGAATTTATACCTGGGGAAAAAAAATGAAAACAGGAGATTGCAAAAAAGGAAGGATGGTCCCAACAGAGAGAGGAAAATAATGAATTTCTGTATTTTAAGCCATGTTTGTAATGCTAAATTATGCTTGCCACTAACAATGTGAATGCTTGTAAAAACTGGCTTGTATGTACCTGTTCTATGGTAATGTTTGGATATGGTGTGGGAGGAATTTTTTTTACATAAAAGTCAAGAAAATTTAGAGGCTTGCATTTACTTGATAGCATTTACAAAGGATTTTCAATCTTTGCTTACTTGTAAAAGGCACAAAATTTTTCCTTGAGAAATTCCTTCAACCTCAGTGCTTTCTCTTATCCCCAGGTGATCATATACTTTCAGGTTGCATGGACTAAATGTTAAGTGTAAATGAAAATGTTATTTACATGTAAAAAGTACAACATCTTCATCCTTGGCAAATTTTTATCTGGAAAGAAGAAATTGAGCTGGACTTTACTTGGTGTTCTAGTGAAAGGGGAAAAAAAAACCACAAACTTACTCCCATCAGACTTGGCAGTAAAATTCTTTCACATTCTTGCCTGCCAACTTTTTTTCTCTGAAGTTTCACTTCATCTTAGCAGCCATGTGGCAAACAGATTGGTGTAATGGAGCCTTTTCTACGCTGAGAAGAGTTGTACCTGTTTAGTTTGGTTGGCAAAAATGGATGACAACTTCAGTTATGTATGTGTTTTAATAATTGCTTATTACAATATGCTTGTGAGACTGCCTTGTCCCATGAACATCTGCCCTCCTCACAGGCTTCCATAGGAAGGGCATGCTTCATGTTCCCTGCTTTAAATCTTGTCATCTTATAGGATCGAGGAAGCATGATTTTCCAGAATGTTCTCCCCCCTCCCTCCCCCATACACAACAGGCTCCAACTTGGCTCACCTTTAGGAAAGCCATTAAAATCTCCCCCACCCCAAGGCATTGGGGTCCTGAGAAAAAAGGAAAAGTCTCATTTTGGTGTTTTTATTATTGTGCTTGGTTGTCATGTTATATTTTATACTTGTTTTTGTTGTACACTGCCCAGAGTCAAAGTGTTAGAGTTGAGTGGCCTTATAAATCTAGCTAATAAATAAATATTTTTTCATAAACAAATGTGTTTGTGCGGGGGGGGAATCCTTCAGATTTAAAAATAAATTTTAAAACATGAATGTGGGAGGAGTGAAATGAAAGCCTGTTCCACACTGTATCCAAATTCATGTAGCAAAACCTGATCTTTGCTATGGGTTTCTGGGCCAGACATTCAACAGTACACTTATTATTAACTGCAGACTCAAGGATAATAAATAGATTTTAAAAGCTGCCATACTATGAAGGTCATTTTAAAACTCAGCCTCTGTCTATAACTTGTACCAGCCAGATTTTGATCTAAAGGCGTGGTTAAATGAATAGGTCTTCAACTTTAGTTCCTTTATATTGATCTATATCTAATCACTTTTTTTTTAAATACAAAGGAGCTTGTGCATCGTACTGATTTTCAGTAGAAGAGAGATATAAAAGAATTCCATGACAGGCTTTGAAATGGCATAAATGCTTGTATCAAAGTCCACTAAGATTCCTCTTTACATGCTCACAAATGTGCTTCTGAAACAATATACCTTCCTGGAATATACCTAAATAGATTTTTAGAAGACCTCATATGGGAGAACTTACACTGAAAAAATGTCTGTATTGTATATATATAAAAAAAAATCTCACAACTCACACCAAATACTATATAAATTAGAGGAAGCAGTAAATTCTGTATGTTAGAAAATCCTTTAAATATAAACAGTTTTGTTTCCTTAAAAAAAGAATGGACCAGAATTCTACCGTACTAATATGTATATTAAAATGGGCTAGATTCATACTGATGCACATATTACTACATGAGAGTTGAGGTGGTCAGACATGACTTTCTTCAAGAGCTAAGTGACAAATCAGATAAAACATCTGATTTAAAGATCAGAACCATCCTTTCTATCTGAATCTCTAGACTGAAATGCTAAATTATGTTGAATCAATGATTCAAAGTGGTTTGATTCCAAAATTCAAATGAAATAAATCATATCCTTCATGGGCACTGTTCTGCAGATAGCTGGTTATGAGGCCCTGTTTGTGAAGTTGGGCTGTAGGGATCACAGGGGATAGTTTCTTGTATACCAGCCTTTCTACTGCACAGAATCTTTCCTACCTGAGATCTTTCTTTCTCTCCCAAAAATGATAACTATATAATAACACAGACAATAATAGGTGATGTATATAATCATTGGAGACTCAGCATTCATTCTGCTCCAGGGGAATCTTATCAAATATTTAGCAGGCCATTCAGGTCCATTATACCTGCACTATGCCTGCATTGTTCCTTGGAAGCCTGGATCCATCTCAGGGAAAAATAGATGTTCTATACGTACATATCAAATAAATATAGATTGCAGTGTTGCTTGATAGGTAAAGCTACCACTTTCATGACAGGAAAAATGTTAGAAAACATTGTTTGTGTCATGGAAACCATAGCCATGATAGACATATAGTCTTATGCTGAGCCTGCATTTACACTATAGAGGATTTTTTTTCCCCCTCAGATATTTTAAGGCAATATCAAAGGCAAAAAAACTACTTTTAATCCTGCCAGAAAACTGAAAAGTTCCTCTCCTGCACCAGAGTTTATCCAGGATTTGTAAGATATTCAAAAACGGCCCCTAGTCTTGTTCATGAATAATTTTAAAAAGCCAAGGATAACTTTTGAAAATACCAGGATTTTATCACAAAGAGCACAAAATTTGAACAATGGTAGAATATAGCCACATGATTGAGTGTTGAACAGAAAGGCTTCAAGGCTTTTATTGTTTTACTTGCAACAACTGAAAAATTATACTGATAATGAATTTGACCAACCCTATTTTAAGAATTCATCAGTTAAAAGAAGATTCCAAGTTACACATAAGTAGAGCCAGAGCACAATTTTCCATCATATAACAAATATTAGAGAGCCAGTTTTGTGTAGTGGTTAAGGCACCAGGCTAGAAGCTGGGAGACCATGAGTTCTAGTCCTGCCTTGGGCATAAAACCAGCTGGGTGACCTTGGGCCAGTCACTGTTGCTCAGCCCTAGGAAGAAGGCAATAACAAACCACTTCTGATATCTTGGCAAGAAAACTGCAAGGACTTGTCCAGGCTGTTGCCAAGAGTCAACACAGACTTTAAGGCACGCACAAATAACAAATACTGAATCTAATTAATTCTGAATATCTTTAGTATATGTTATAAAAATTAATGCTGAAGCTAACACTGATATTATTTGTCTATCAAAATAGAGATCATTGCAGAAAAAGATATTTAGAAGGTTAGGGTGCACATCCACCTCATATACTTCCATGGTATTGCCGTTTAAACCTTTAGGAGTATAAAAATATTATTGATATTTCTGCCAACTAGAGGAGCTTATATAGGATGAAGACCACATGTTACTGAACTTCTACCAATAATTTTATCTTTGGTGGTTTTAACATGTAGAAAATAAGACTTTTATAAAATTAAAACATTCATGCAAAAGTACTTAAGTGAAAGGAAAGAAAAAGTGTTTTAGTGCAAATTACACCAAATCACATCCAGTAGTGCTGACAATACATAAGGTAAAGGTAAAGGTTTCCCTTGACGTAAAGTCCAGTCGTGTCCGACTCTAGGGGGCGGTGCTCATCTCTGTTTCTAAGCCTTGGAGCCGGTGTTGTCATAGACACTTCCGGGTCATGTGGCCAGCATGACGACTCGGAACACCGTTACCTTCCCGCCAAAGTGGTACCTATTGATCTACTCACATTTGCATGTTTTCGAACTGCTAGGTGACTGTATTGACAATACATAGTCAAATATTAATAAACAAAAAAGGGTCTACCCCTTGTAGATTACATCTTGAAGCATTGCATGAGTTGTATTAAAAATACAAGTCTGGCTGCACTTTAATCTCCAGTATAAACTCAGGGAAATGAGCAGAAGTTCAGCATGGGCAATGTGTGATGCTCAGCTATTGGATACACTGAATTATTTTTTTCTAGATCCTGGAGTAAATCCACTGCATGTTAAAGAGAAATAGCATAAGTAAATAAAAAAGCAGAGTAATATAAGAAATCAATTTGAATCTGCAGCCCTACCAAATTTGTGCTTCAGAGCATCGGGAACAGCATATAGATATGCATTAATCTGCACAAATCCATAAATACCTAGATCAAAGCTCCACATGCATAAATGAGAAAATACTTGTCAATTTCAGAAGGCAAGATAATATTAATCAAACGTCTAAAGCACTTCATCATCCCTCCCAAACCGTTGCATTACTAATACCTTCACTTTAGTATACAATAAATATTTATGCCATCAACTTTATTTAAAAACAAAATCTTCTTCATTTTTATGAAACCGAGAGGGCAAACAATGTAGCTCAGAAGAAAGACATGTAAGTTTTCTCCATTCAAGCAAAAATACCAGAACAAGGAATTCACTTGGAAAAACGCTGCCTTTAAAGAGGGATTTCAAGGTTAAAAGCAAAATTATGAAATATTCATAACTTGGTCCTAGCCCGGCATTCCTACTTTTCTCAGTTCTTTATATAATCACTGCAAACTTCTGAAACAGGGAACATAATGCCTTGTTAAATCATTTGCATTTATTTTCAAGTGTGCTCTCAATATGTTTATTCCTCACTCAAATGCTTTCTGATTGCAGACATAGATATTAAATTAACTGGCTGTTTATGGTTGGGATGAAGTAATCTTTTGCTATTCATTGTTCCATAGAGAAAGTCAGAGTTGCTACTTCTCTCCAAACACTACATTTTTCTTTCATTGTGATGAGGTGTAGTGACTCACTCCTTAATGAGAGAGTACAGTAGGTTGAAAATACATTCAACAACTTTTTTTCTCCTTTTTAATTGGAATAGAAAAAAATACTGATGGTTAAATTCAGTCCTTCTACAATGACCTGACAGATTCATCTACTATTCCTTCATTGATCAACTCCATACATATGGCAATTTCCATGGATAAGTATGGCTCACAATAAAAAAAAAAATGAGGCCTGGATTAATATAAAATTTACAAACAGCTTTTGCAACACTACAGTATCATATTTATTTATTTATTTATTTGTCATATTTTTATTACCACCCATCTCCCCCACTTGGGGGACCCTGGGCGGTTCACAATAAAACAGTATAAAATTCAATAAAATCAGAATAATGTCAATAAATATACATATAAAATATAATAAAATCCAAGTGATGGCAGATCTAATTCCACCCAAAGGGGACAGGACTGGTTCCAGCAGGACTAGGGAACCAACCAACCCCAAGAGTGGCTCTTCCTCTCCCCACTCCAGGCACGGTGACAAAACCGGGTCTTCAGCCATTTCCTGAAGTCCAGAAGAGAGGAGGCCAACCTCACTTCTGGGGGAAGGATGTTCCAAAGGGCAGGAGCTGCTGGAGAGAAGGCCTGCCTCCTGGACCCCGCCAGATGGAATTCTCTTGCAGACAGGGTCTGTAGCATGCCCTCTCTGCATGACCGGGTGGGACGGGTTGATGTAACAGGGATGCAATTTACCTTAAGTAACCTGGACCCCTGCCATGTAGGGCTTTAAAGGTGATAACCAACACCTTGAATTGGACCAGGAAGCAAAGTGGCACCCAATGCAGCTCGCGGAGCAAGGGAATAATACGTGCTGATCTTGAGGCACCAAAAACTGCCCACGTGGCTGCACTATCTGCATGAGCCTTTTCCTTATGATCTCACAAAATCAGTCCCACATTCATTTTCAGGTGTATCTACATTATGTCCTTTTTTGTTTTTGTAACAAATCCATTCTTAGGACTTCTCTCAAACAATACCTGCACTTACGGCTTAGAGTGTGTGTTTGTTGCTAAGTGTTTAGTAAGAGAGCATCTCTTTCAGAGAAGTAAAATGTCCAGAATTTCCTAGGGAGAAGGAATTATAGCTAAATCAGTATTCGTCCTTAGTATAACACAGGCTTTGCAAATCAGCTTATATTTAACTGGAGTTGGGGATGTAGTATTAAAAAATGCATGATTCCATTCGTGTGAGCATCAAAATGATGCATCTGCATCTTGTTTCATATTGGGATGAAAACAGCAGGGATCATAGATCCTTTATAGGATATTAACCCTGACAGATTGTTTCAAGAATTCCAGAGCAGTAAGGAATTTTCATGATGCCCATTAAATTGCCCTTGTGGGTAGGTATAGTCTTGCTGCTTCTGATTGTGGATTAGTGTGATTTCAGGAAGACTGACATTGGTTGGTAAGCTTGGGAATGGCCACCTTCAGGGTTACTACTCTGGGCAAAGATTGACTCCTTCAGTGTGGTTTGGAAAAAGTCCATTACCTTGCCCTTTTGTGGTGGTATAGCTTTGCTCATCACTGGATTGAGTAACATTAAAGATGGAAACAGACATGGAAAAATGAGGAAAGTTTTTCAAAAGATCTCTGAACTCAGAAGGCAGTTATAACCTTGAATTGGTTTGCTAAAGGATGCCAGTGGACAGGTAGCCCAATGGTGAACTGATTCAAAGAAGATCAAGCAAGGATGGAAGAAATGTACTGAATATAGTATGGTAGAGTCAACATCCAAGATACCTTAGAGAATATTCCCTACTTATAAGAACCTTTAGTACTAAGAGATGAAGTTAGATCAGCAGTCCGCTCATTGCCAAATTGGAAAGTTACAGGAACTGATGGAATACCCACACATGTAGGGCATGCAACAGAAGAAGAATCAGTAAAAATTCTAACCAAGCTAGGCCAGCAAATCTGGAAAATGACATACTATAGCAGCCAACAGAGTGGAAGAGGTCAATCTATATTCCAATACCAAAAAAAGAGACTTAACAGAGTGTGCAAACTATTGTACAATATCCTTACATTTTACATTCTAGCAAAATAATACTTAGGATCATCCAACACAGATTAGAGCCCTACATTGAAAATGACATGCCAGAAGTTCCAGCTGGCGTTAGAAAAGGCCGAGGAACATGGGACATCATTTCTAATGCATGCCAGATAACTGAGAAAGCCAAAGAATACCAAAAAGAAGTCAATATCTGCCTCATTGATTATATAAAGGCCTTTGATTGTGTTGATCATGTCAGGCTGTGTTATGTGCTTACAAAAATGGGAATCCCAGAAATTCTGATTGCCTTTGTGAGAAATTTATATACAGGTCAGGAAGCCACAGTATGAACAGAACATACTGAAACAGACTGGCTCCAGGTTGGCAAAGGAGTGAGACAAGGCTGTATACTTTCCCCTAATTTAGTCAACCTATATACTGTATACCTACAAGCTTTAAGGGAAGACAAATTGGAAGAAGATGGGGATGGTTTTAAAATTGGAGGAAGAAAAATCAATCTGCACTATGCTGATGACACTACCACAATAGCTGAAAATGCAAAGGAACTGGAAGCACTAGTATTTAAAGTCAAGGAACACAGTGAAAAAAATGGGACTAAGATTAAATATAAAGAAGACCAAACTAATGACAAAAAGTACAACAACCAGCCTTAGAATTGGCAGTGAAGATATTGAAATGGTAAACAGCTTCCGCCTTTTAGGATCAACCATCAACAGTAAAGGAATCAGCAGTCAAGAAATACACCAAAGCATTTGGTAAAGCAGCCATGAAAGCCCTGGAAAAGATATTCAGATGTTGTGATGTGTTTATACCTACAAAGATCAGAATAGTGCAGGCAATAGTATCCCCTGTGACAATTTATGGAAGCCAAAGTTCAACGCTGAAGTGTCATGTTCACTGATTCAATGTAGTTTATACATTGTAATGTTTCACATGCCATGGCGCTGACACGCATTTCTGTTTGGGAGGCAGCTGCTGTGAGACCTTCTACCCTCTGTATGTGAAATCGGTACAACGGAATGTGTTTGGGTTATGTTATCTGTTCAAGGCCTTTTCCGCAGACCATAAGAAACCATTAGGAGCACCTGGGATTGTGAACTTGAGAAGACTTTGCAGGGGGAGGGATTTCATTTGCACCGAGGGTTTTTACTTTGAATTTGGTGTACTTTTATCATTCTCAGCTTTCTCTGTGATCCTCATACTATTCTTTAATAAATCAGATATCTTTGAATTCCTGCTCATGAGTCTGATGGTGTTTTAGAATAGGCAACCATTACATAAAGCTTGGCTAGGCAGCAGTCTCAGCACTTCGGGGTCCTCTCATGGTGGCGGGTGGTTTTTCAGGTTTTCTAATTTGCATGAAGGTATGCTGAGCATGCTCAGCCTTTCCTGCCAGACAGATCCAGTCGTACAATGACTCGGATATTCCCAGCCAGAGCTTTAAACTCTAGGGCGTAATCAGCTACTGACATTTGGCCCTGGGTAAGATCCTTCAGCACCTTCTTAGCTCTTGCTTTGGCCAGAGGATCTTCAAAATGCAGCTTTAACGCCCACATGAAATCATCAAAATAATCAAGTGCAGGGGAGTCAGCATCACTTAATTGAACATACCAGTCAGCCGCTCGACCCTTCAACTTGGTGGCAATCCCTTGGTAATCCTGGGGATCTCCTGGTTGACCTATCGAAGCCCCTATATAAACTGGGAACACAGAACTGTGACTTTTAAAGATGGATTTTACCAAGCTTCTACAGTGGAGATAGTTGCACGTGCGGGGGTTGGAAGGGCAGCGATCGCCATGCCTTGCCCTGACTTGCCACATTTAGAAGGCTTGCCCGCTCAATACCAAGAATTTGCAGACGTATTTGGGGAGATGGAAGCAGATCAGTTACCCCCCCACTGGAAAACTGACTGCGCAATAGAGTTGGTCCCCGATGCTCAATTGCCCAGGCCAAAAATCTATCCGATGACTCAGAAGGAGCTTGAGGCATTACGGGACTTCATTGACAAAAATCTGTCAAGGGGATTTATTGAACCTGCTAATTCCCCAGTTGGGGCTCCTGTGTTATCCCAGGAAAAGAAAGATGGGATGCTTTGACTCTGTACGGACTATCGAGGGCTAAATTCCATCTCTATTGTCAACAAATACCCTCTGCCCCTCATGAAGGACACGTTAGCTCATTTGTCAAAGGGCAAGATTTTCTCCAAGCTCTATCTTCGCGAAGCCTATTTCCGCATTCGCATAAGAGCTGGGGATGAGTGGAAAACTGCTTTTAATTGCCCACTAGGATCGTTTCAGTACAAAGTCCTCCCTTTTGGGTTGGCAGGGGCACCTGGAGTCTTCATGCAATTGATTAATGAAGTATTACACGATCATTTGTTTAAAAGGGTCCTGGTTTATTTAGATGATGTTCTCATTTACACTGAAACTGAGGAGGAACACAAACGCCTCCTCAGACAGGTGTTACGCAAACTTAGAGATGCCAAACTCTATGCCAAACTTTCCAAATGTGAGTTTCACAAAACCCAACTTGACTATCTGGGGCTATCAAGTGTCTGACTGGGGTATAGAAATGGACTCTGCAAAAATTCAGGCAATTCTAAGTTGGGAATGTCCCCGCACCCAGAGGCAATTACAAAGTTTCCTAGGGTTCAGTAATATCTATCGGCAATTTATCCAGGGGTTCACTGAGATTGCTCTGCCCCTCACTGATTTAATCCGTACCAAGGGCTTGGGGGAGACACACAAAGTAAAAAACCCTGGGGCAGTGCTGAATTGGACGCCTGAATGCCAGGCAGCATTTGAGAAATTAAAAACCCTTTTCACTGCTGAGCCTATTCTACAGCACCCTGAACTCCCCTTTGTGATCCAAGGTGATGCTTCTGACTCCTCTATTGGGGCTATTTTGTTACAAAGGGATTCAGAAAATCGCTTAAAACCCTGCACTTATCTATCCAGGAAATTTTCTGAAACAGAATGCCGTTGGCATGTTTGGGAAAAGGAGGCGTTTGCTGTAAAAGCAGCTTTAGAAACCTGGTGCTATCTCCTTGAAAGCGCTAAATGCCCTTTCGAGGTTTGGACTGATCACAGGAATTTGGAAGCCCTCTGCACCCCATGACATCTCAGCCCTAAATGCTTTGTCACGTTTATCTCAGAACCTTGACCAGGTGGCAGATGTGGTTGGGACTGTTCTCACTGAACCACAACTGGGTTTGGTTGCTGTCACTTGGAGCCAGACCCATGCGCAGGCAACCCCGCCCCCAGCACAATCTGGGAAGCGGAAAGTGCAAGTTCCTTGTCAGTTACAGAAGGACTTTCTCCAGGCACTGAAATCTGACACTTGGTTGCTAGCTAATAGAGACAATGTTTCTTTTGAAAACAGTCTGGCGTGGGTGGAACACTGCCTTTATGTGCCTGAAACTTTGAGAGCTGATGTTTTGCAGCATTCCCATGATGATAAACTTGCTGGACACTTTGGTTTTGTCAAAACCTTGCATTTGGTTCGCCATCAATTTTGGTGGCCAACCTTAAGATGTGATGTAAAAGACTATGTTGCTTCCTGTCCTGTTTGTGCCATGTCAAAACAAAAAGCAGGGAAACCACAGGGGCTTCTACAGCCAGTAGCCAGTCCATCCTGTCCCTGGGATGAGATTTCTATGGATTTTATTGTGGACCTACCTCCCAGTCAGAAGAAAACTGTCATTTGGGTTGTAAAGGGTTTTTTCTTTAAACAAGCTCATTTCATTCCATGTGCATCCATCCCGTCAGCCCCACAATTAGCGTGCCTATTTCTCCACCACATCTACCACCTCCACGGTAGCCCCTCCCATTTGATCTCTTACCAAGGCACACAGTTTACTTCCCAATTTTGGAAATCATTTTTAAAATTGATTGGCACTAAACAAGCACTGTCCACATTGTCCCATCCACAGACTGACAGTTCTACTGAGATTTTAAATTCCACTCTTGAACAGTTTCTTAGAGCATACATTAACTACCATCAGGATGATTGGGTGGAGTTGTTACCTTTTGCTGAAGTTGCTTACAACAATGCTCTCCATCAAAGTACCGGACAAACCACTTTTCGCGTGGTTTCTGGTCATGACTTTGTTCCCATCCCTGAACTGCCACAGCCCCCTTCCCAAACATGTTCTGCGTCTGACTGGGCTGTTAAACTGTCTGATTCCTGACCAGTAATTCAACAAGCTTTGGCTGACGCCCAGGCTGCTTACAAGTCTCAAGCTGATAAGCATTGCTCTTTACAACATGACTTCAAAGTTGGGGATCAGGTGTATCTATCTACTAAATTTATCAAATCACCTCAATCCTCTAAAAAACTTGCTCCCAAATTCATTGGTCCTTTTCCTATTGTTCATCTTGTCAATCCGGTTACTGTTAAATTGGGCCTGTCTCACAATTTGAAACGCTTGCACCGTTTTCCATTGCAGCTTGCTTAAGCCTGTGCACCACTCACCACATTGGCACCCTCAACCTCTTCCTCCTGCTCCAATCATGATTGATGGCCAACAACACTTTGAAGTCAAGGACATCATTGATTCCCGCAAACTTCGAGGCACCCTGCAGTATCTGGTCTGATGGAAACACTTTCCTCATCCTGAACGGGTGTCTGCCCACCATGTTAACACTCCTGATTTAGTTAACCGTTTCCACCCTGCTTATCCTTTGAAGCCTGCTGCTTGATGTATTCTTTATTTTTTGGGGGGGCAGTATGTCATGTTCACTGATTCAATGTAGTTTATACATCGTAACGTTTCACATGCCATGGCGCTGACGCGCGTTTCTGTTTGGGAGGGAGCTGCTGTGAGACCTTGTACCAAGCTCTGTATGTGAAATCAGTACAATGGGATGTGTTTGGGTTATGTTATCTGTTCAAGGCCTTTTCCCACAGACCATCAGAAACTGTTAGGAGCACTTGGGATTGTGAACTTGAGAAGACTCTGCAGGGGGAGGGATTTCATTTGCACCGAGGGTTTTTAGTTTGAATTTGGTGCGCTTTCATCATTCTCAGCTTTCTCTGTGATCCTGCATACTATTCTTTAATAAATCAGATATCTTTGAATTCCTGCTCATGAGTCTGATGGTGTTTTTGAATAGGCAACCATTACATGAAGAAACTGGATAGAAAAAAGTTTTGTTACTTTTGTACATTGGTGTTGAAGAAGACTACTGAAACTACTGTGGATAGCCAAGAAAACGAACAAATGGTATAGTGAACAAATCAACCCAGAGTTTTCACTTAAGCACAAATGACCAAGCTCAAATTATTATACTTTGGATACATTATGCAAAGGCCTAGCTTTCTGGAGAAGGGTCTGATGCTGGGAAAACTGGAGAAAAAGAGGAAAGACCAGCAGCAAGGTTGATGGACTCATTTGAAAAAAAAATTACTTGCTGAAATTCTTGTGTTATCTTCTTTCTAATAAATAATATTAATATTATAAATACTATTAATTAGAGCTCTTATATTATTGTTCTTAGGATTGATGGTTTCCAGTCAAAACTGCAATGACTTATAAATAGACAGGTATTGTCAGGGTTTAGACGAAGGAACTACACTGAGCCAGGAATGAAGCTCTAGTCTTTATTGTTTCTATCATAGAATCTTGCCAAACTGAGCAAAACTAGCAGGCTCTTAGGGAAAAGACTTCTCTAAAGAAGTTTATGGAGGTACCTGACCTTCTCGGCTGGGTGCCCAAGGTCTTCCACACTGTGAGTGCGTTTTTCCCCCTGGAAGGTGCCACCTCCTTCCTCTCCTGCAATCTCCATAATAGATATGCAGGTCATAGAGAAAATGGATTTCATAGCAAACATTTTGGTCAGTGCCTGTTAGCTAATTAATTGTTGAGATATTTCTACCTGTTCCAATTAAGCAGAATTTTAAAATAAAATTTGACCCAAGAGTACATATTGGAATAGTTATCCCTGAACCTATATTCCTAGCGCTGAAAGAATAGTTGAACTTCCAGTTTTGTTGGCAGAACCTATTTATTTATTTATGTTTCAATTCTTGTCACTGCCCATCTTGCATGAAGCGACAATTCCTGTCACATTCCATTAGTACAAGAGAGAGCAAAATTGAGAGCTGAAAAAAGTATGAGCATCAAAGCCTTGTCTTTACCAAAAAAGACCTGTGATAGACAGACAGTTTGATGAGTTGAAAGAAGTCATGGTGTAGAGCTGAAACCTGTGAAGTTCCCAGTGGTTCTCAGGGTGAAGAGAACTGTTAAGGCTTCATTAAGCAGATGCCTCCCAATCTCAAGGCCAGAAGGGAATTGCCTTTTTTTTTTTACTCAGAAAGATGGGAAGAAGAGGTCTAGAACTTAAATGCTGTTCTGCTCTTACACAGAACTTCTGCATATATATCACTTCTATCTTGGCTGCAATAAAACAGCTATCTATCTATGTTGTGTTCATGAACTTCTTCTGTAGGCAAGTTTCTGAATAACAGCTCAGGTGTGTATAGGGTTCAGATCTACTTCTGTGCCTGGTATGAAATCTGATGCACTGGCCAATTACTCTTCTCAGTGTCAGAAAGACTATAATATCACTCAACCCTCCCCTCAGTATTTTCCATTTATGGAAGTGAAGTTACAATGTTGTACTATTGTCTGTAGAATCCCCAGAAGCAACAGAAAAGCCATACTGTAAAGTGCTTTGCAAATCTGTGAAATCACCAGCTGATTTGCTCCTTTGAAGCTGGTTTCCATTTTGGTTCATGACTCAGCTTTCAGGGGGTGAAGTCAAAGCTTTGTCTAATTGAAGCAGCCCTTCAAATATCAAACTGAGGGCTAGTTTGGTGTAGTGGTTAAGGTGCTGGCCAAGAAACCAGGAGAGTTCTAGGCCTGCCCTAGGCATGTAAGCCAGCCAGGTGACTTTGGGCCAGTCATTCTTTCTTTCCCAACTTACCTCACAGAGTTGTTGTTGTGGGGAAAATAGGAGGAAGGAGTATTAGGTACGTTTGCCATGTATGTATTGTGTGTGTGTGTGTGTGTGTATACACACACACATACACATGCATACAAACACACACACATACGTACATACACACACACACACACACACACACGCACAGAGTGTATGGGATAGACCCTCCCAAGTCCAGATGGGAGATTCCACAGAATGTCATGGAGAATGACAGAGCTAAAATCCTGTGGGACTTCCAGATCCAGATGGACAGGCAGGTACAGTACTGGCCAATCAACCAGACATCGTGGTAGTAGACAAGGACCAGAAGACAGTGGTGGTAATAGATGTAGCAGTGCCAGGTGACAGCAACACCAGGAAGAAGGAGTATGAGAAGCTGGAGAAGTACCAGGGCCTAAAGGAGCAACTAGAGAGGATGTGGAAAGTGAAGGCCAAAGTGGTCCCAATGGTGGTAGAAGCATTTAGGACTGTGACTGCTAAGTTGGGAGAGTGGCTCCAACAGATCCCAGGAGCAACATCAGAGCTCTCTGTCTAGAAGAGTGCAGTGCTAGGAACAGCTAAGATACTGCACAGAACCCTCAAACTCCCAGGCCTCTGGTAGAGGACCCGAGGTTGAGGAAGACACATACCAACCATAGGTATGAGAAGCGAATTTTTTTTAATTAAAAAAGGCAGGATAACAAAATAATAATAATAATAATAATAATAATAATAATAATAATAATAATAATGTCTGTGGGTTACCCTTGTGTAATTCTTTTTCTAATTATTTCATTATGCATAATACAGTGGGAAGTTGTCATGTTCTGGTAGATATGACTGTATTGGTGGGGTTGTTCCATCTTAAGCAAACAAACCAACCCGCCCCCAAATGAAAACAAAAAGAAAAAAAAATCCTGAGAGAAGTATTGTTGTAGTAAAATAATAGTTTAGTTTCATGAAAACTTCTAATGTTTTGTTGTTGTTCAAAATTTAAAGATGGGAACTATAGAAAGAAGAAGTCTTGATCTTGAAATATACATGGAGTTCTGGTTGCCTGAGTGGCTATTGAAGCCCCATGTGGGAGTTGGCTTCTGCTTGTTAGTGACGTTAACATATGCTGAAGTTACTGCGATGAGTTTAAGACTCAGTTCAAAATATTTGTTTAAATTCCATGCTTCAGACTTCCCACTCCCCATATGTGTCTGCTTCTCATCCTATCTTTTCTGTCTAAAATCCCACTTTACAGCTTAGAAAGAATCATCAAAGGCTTATATTTACAAGCATTAACAAATTAAGCTTCATTACACCTGAGGAAAACTGCTATCCTTACACAATGGGCTGTTAATATAGTCTCTCTTAGTTAATCTTGTAGTGAGTTTAAAGAATAAGAATAAGGAACATAATCATATGTACTGGAACAAATATTTTTTCTGCTCATTACTGCTTTATATAACTTATTGTGATCACTCACAAACTCCCTAGGCACTTATGGCAGCTTGTAACCTATGTACTAGTAACGTAATGTATTGTCTTTGTATATGTACAAAGTATATGTCTTTGATGTACTAAATTTGTCTGATTTGTGTCATTGTATCTATTCTGTATCTTTGATACTGAATAAAGCAGTTCCCCTTACCATTATAATTTTAAATGTAAACACACACACACACACACACACATTCCCTTGAATATTGAACAGCTAGAAGGGAGAAAAATAAAAAGCACAGTGCTGGGTTGGGAAGCTTTACATTCCCTTACATTTTAGTAATTCAGAATAAACATAGCAGTTCTTCCCTTCCCCCAAATCCAGCTCTGAACACCAAAAATTTTGACAGCAGTAGTGAAATCTGTCAGTTTTTAATCAAATCTGTCAGGCATTCTATGAAATGGAATGCCTGACAGATTTGGAAGAAGATCCTCCAAAGAAATGGAAGAAGAGAAAGATAGGGAGTAGGGTGAAAAGAGACTGATAATTTCAAATCAAGCATCTGCTACTTAAATCGTTGTAACATTTAATATTACAAATATTTTCATTGCAAGTTATTCAAGGCTTATTGTGTTTATTTAGAAAAAAAGTAACACATCTAAGACATATTAATTTGATCAATCAATAAATAAATATTAGCTGGATTTTAAAAAAAAATCCAACAAGCTAAACCACTGTAATACACTACTTTATAAATGCAATTCCAAAACTCTCATGGAGTTAATAGATTACAATTTAGTCCACAAAACAAAAATGGATAAGTGAGTCAAAGAATTATGAAAATACAAGGCATTGGAAACTAACGGTATTCTTATATTTATTTTGCTAATGGGCAACAGATAGAAATTATTGTAAGCAAACAGTAATCCTTCAGCAAAGGATCGTTACCTTGTCGCGGTGCTGGAGCTTGAGCACCTCAATGATGCCATGAGCTAAACCGTGAAGGGCCACCCAAGACGGGAAGGTCATGACAGAGAGGTCAGACTAAATGCGATCCCTGGGGAAGGTAATGGCAACCCACCCCAGTATTCTTGCCGTGAAAACTAAATGGATCAGTACAACCAGAGATATGTCGGTATACCATCGGAAGGTGAGACCCCCAGGTCGGAAGATGGTCAAAATGCTACTGGGGAGGAACAGAGGATGAGCTCAACTAGCCCCAGACGTGATGACGCAGCTAGCTCAAAGCCGAAAGGACGGCTAGCGGCCGACGGTGCTGGTGGTGAACGGCGAATCCGATGTTCTAAGGATCAACACACCATCGGAACCTGGAATGTAAGATCTATGAGCCAGGGCAAATTGGATGTGGTTATTGGTGAGATGTCAAGATTAAAGATAGACATTCTGGGCGTCAGTGAACTGAAATGGACTGGAATGGGCCACTTCACATCAAATGACCACCAGATCTACTACTGTGGACAAGAGGACCACAGAAGAAATGGAGTAGCCTTCATAATTAATAGTAAAGTGGCTAAAGCAGTGCTTGGATACAACCCAAAAAACGACAGAATGATCTCAATTCGAATTCAGGGCAAGCCATCTAACATCACAGTGATCCAAATATACGCCCCAACCACAAATGCTGAAGAAGCTGAAGTAGAGCAGTTCTATGAGGATCTGCAGCACCTACTGGACAACACGTCTAAAAGAGATGTTATTTTCATCACAGGAGACTGGAATGCTAAGGTGGGCAGTCAAATGACACCTCGAATTACAGGTAAGTATGGCCTGGGAGAACAAAACGAAGCAGGACATAGGCTGATAGAATTTTGCCAAGACAATTCACTCTGCATAACAAACACTCTCTTCCAACAACCTAAGAGACGGCTTTATACATGGACTTCACCAGATGGACAACACCGAAATCAGATTGACTACATCCTTTGCAGCCAAAGGTGGCGGACATCTGTACAGTCGGTAAAAACAAGGCCTGGAGCTGACTGTAGTTCAGATCACGAACTTCTTCTTGCACAATTTAGGATCAGACTAAAGAGATTAGGGAAGACCCACAGATCAGCTAGATATGAGCTCACTAATATTCCTAAGGAATATGCCGTGGAGGTGAAGAATCGATTTAAGGGACTGGACTTAGTAGATAGGGTCCCGGAAGAACTCTGGACAGAAGTTGGCAGCATTGTTCAGGAGGCGGCGACAAAATACATCCCAAAGAAAGAGAAAACCAAGAAGGCAAAATGGCTGTCTGCTGAGACACTAGAAGTAGCCCAAGAAAGAAGGAAAGCAAAAGGCAACTGTGATAGGGGGAGATATGCCCAATTAAATGCAAAATTCCAGAGGTTAGCCAGAAGAGATAAGGAATTATTTTTAAACAAGCAATGTGTGGAAGTGGAAGAAGACAATAGAATAGGAAGGACAAGAGACCTCTTCCAGAAAATTAGAAACATTGGAGGTAAATTCCAGGCCAAAATGGGTATGATCAAAAACAAAGATGGCAAGGACCTAACAGAAGAAGAAGAGATCAAGAAAAGGTGGCAAGAATATACAGAAGACCTGTATAGGAAGGATAACAATATCGGGGATAGCTTTGACGATGTGGTCAGTGAGCTAGAGCCAGACATCCTGAAGAGTGAGGTTGAGTGGGCCTTAAGAAGCATTGCTAATAACAAGGCAACAGGAGACGACGGCATCCCAGCTGAACTGTTCAAAATCTTGCAAGATGATGCTGTCAAGGTAATGCATGCTATATGCCAGCAAATTTGGAAAACACAAGAATGGCCATCAGACTGGAAAAAATCAACTTATATCCCCATACCAAAAAAGGGGAACACTAAAGAATGTTCAAACTATCGAACAGTGGCACTCATTTCACATGCCAGTAAGGTAATGCTCAAGATCCTGCAAGGTAGACTTCAGCAGTTCATGGAGCGAGAATTGCCAGATGTACAAGCTGGGTTTAGAAAAGGCAGAGGAACTAGAGACCAAATTGCCAATATCCGCTGGATAATGGAAAAAGCCAGGGAGTTTCAGAAAAACATCTATTTCTGTTTTATTGACTATTCTAAAGCCTTTGACTGTGTGGACCATAACAAATTGTGGCAAGTTCTTAGTGGTATGGGGATACCAAGTCATCTTGTATGCCTCCTGAAGAATCTGTATAACGACCAAGTAGCAACAGTAAGAACAGACCACGGAACAACGGACTGGTTTAAGATTGGGAAAGGAGTACGGCAGGGCTGTATCCTCTCACCCTACCTATTCAACTTGTATGCAGAACACATCATGCGACAAGCTGGCCTTGAGGAATCCAAGGCTGGAGTTAAAATCTCTGGAAGAAACATTAACAATCTCAGATATGCAGATGATACCACTTTGATGGCTGAAAGCGAAGAGGAACTGAGGAGCCTTATGATGAAGGTGAAAGAAGAAAGTGCAAAAGCTGGTTTGCAGCTAAACCTCAAAAAAACCAAGATTATGGCAACCAGCTTGATTGATAACTGGCAAATAGAGGGAGAAAATGTAGAAGCAGTGAAAGACTTTGTATTCCTAGGTGCGAAGATTACTGCAGATGCTGACTGCAGTCAGGAAATCAGAAGACGCTTAATCCTTGGAAGAAGAGCAATGACAAATCTCGATAAAATAGTTAAGAGCAGAGACATCACACTGACAACAAAGGTCCGCATAGTTAAAGCAATGGTGTTCCCCGTAGTAACATATGGCTGCGAGAGCTGGACCATAAGGAAGGCTGAGCGAAGGAAGATCGATGCTTTTGAACTGTGGTGTTGGAGGAGAATTCTGAGAGTGCCTTGGACTGCAAGAAGATCGAACCAGTCCATCCTCCAGGAAATAAAGCCAGACTGCTCACTTGAGGGAATGATATTAAAGGCAAAACTGAAATACTTTGGCCACATAATGAGAAGACAGGACACCCTGGAGAAGATGCTGATGCTAGGGAGAGTGGAAGGCAAAAGGAAGAGGGGCCGACCAAGAGCAAGGTGGATGGATGATATTCTAGAGGTGACGGACTCATCCCTGGGGGAGCTGGGGGTGTTGACGACCGACAGGAAGCTCTGGCGTGGGCTGGTCCATGAAGTCACGAAGAGTCGGAAGCGACTAAACGAATAAACAACAACAAACAGTAATCAAATATTGAATAGGCACCAATTTTCCTACTAGATACAGTTGAATGACTGTTTATTAGAAAAATAAACACTCATTCTATCATTTCAAAAAAACAAAGCAAACAATTAGATCCATTTTTTATAGAATGGCAAACTGAAAAACAGTGAAATCTTCAGGGAATTTGAAAACTATTTTCCATTTCTTTCTTTTGTTTTAAGTGTTGCTGAAGATTACTTAGAGCAATCCACTGGCTCCAAGAAGCTTCTCAAAGGCCAAATGATATGTCAATGGAGAATAAGCTTTGATGGGAAAGATCTAACTTCACCATCTCCTCTCAGCTGTCAAAGCGTCTTCCATGTCTGATCTTGGAATTCCAATATTATAGAAGGAAAGAAAAGGCAGTACAAGCTAGAATTGACAAAAGAATGACAAGAGAGTGACAAGGTAGGAGTCAAAGTTCTCTTCTTCTCCAGACATGCTTCCAAACCAGTACAATGAAGGAAATCATATATTCGTTGTTCTGAATTTTTGTTGTTGTTCAGGTGTTTGTGTGAAGAGGTGGGTGGATGTTGAGCTAAGTATCTTGGGAAGGATAAACATTAGTGGACTTTGATGCTAATGACTATTCCATTGCAAAGATAAAGGAGAATGAAATGGCCAAAGTTGTTCTAAAATAAATTTTCAGAAGAAATTTTATGTATTTATTTCTGCCCATAGAAAATTATGCATGATCGTATAGGTATCTAGGAAATGCAAAGTTAATTTAGAAAACATCAAATTCTTGGAAGGATTATCAATGTTTTTATTTCTCAGGAAGTGATTGCTCAAAGGAAAACTTCCAGTTTAATTTGAGTTAAGCCTCATAACAAGTGAGATTTATAATCTGCTTGCTTTAAATGCTAATGCTCATCTATGGGACAATGAAGCAATGAATACTAAAAAAAATCAAATTAGTTTGAGCCTTATTTTTCTCCTTTTTCACCTTAGGGGGCCATTGGAAAAAAAAAAAGTCACTTCTATCAGCCTTCACATTTTAAATCTTTTTCAGTGTTGGAATTAAATCTCTTAGTAGAATAGAAAGAAAGATACAATACTCCTTCAATGCCACTTAATGGCAAAACTGAACCTTGGCAGCAAACTGATTGTGTGGATGTGTGAGGATGTGTGTGTATTTCCCTTCTCACCCCTATGGGTGGTATGTGTCTTTCTCAACCATGGGTCTTGAGAAACTACCAGAGGCCTGGGAATTTGAGGGTTCTGCGCAGTATCTTAGCTGTTCCTAGCACTGCACTCTCCTGGACAGAGAGCTCTGATGTTGTTCCTGGGATCTGTCGGAGCCACTCTCCCAGCTTAGGAGTCACAGCCCCAAGCACTCTTACCACCACTGAGACCACTTTGGCCTTCACTTTCCACATCCTGTCTAGTTCCTCCTTCAGGCCCTGGTATTCTATATATATTCTCAGAAAGAGAAAGATAGAGAGCAAGAAAAAAAGAAAAAGAGATGCAGTATGTTATAAATGAACACACTTAAAATATTTACTTAGTAATACCTTATTTACTTATCTGACTAAGTAATACCTGATCTATAGGAAGTAAATCATTGTAAGATTAAGCATCATATTCTGTTACACATCACACACAATTTGTTCAGTAATACAGTATAGGATTTATTGATTCTGGGTTGTGTGTGTTTTGTTTTAGTTAAAATAATTTAGCTACAGGTGTGACTATCTGACAGGTAGCGTTCAAACAGCAAGACACATTTACCTACATGTTATGAAAAACGAACAGTGTTCTGTGACTGTCATGCTGGCCACATGACCACGGAAGTGTCTTTGGACAACCTTGGCTCTTCGGCCTTGAAACAGAGATGAGTACCGCCCGCTATTGTTGGACACAACTGAACAGGAACCTTTATCTTTACCTTTATGAAAAACAAAAGGACAACCAAAAAGGAAAGAAAATGGAAAAAAGGAGACAAGAAATACATCCCCCTAGAATAACAAAATAGATTTACATAAAATGTGTGCATGCTAATGAATATGTACAGTATAGATGCAAATTTAGAAATAGTTACTATGACTTAAATAGAAATATGATACTTACCATCACAGTAATCATGGATGTCCATGGGGGTGGGGGGTGGGGAATCAATGGCAGATGCATCCAGGCAATCAGACTCTTGCTCCTTTTAAATTAATGTCACATGCATCAGATGCATGCAAGAAGGGGAGGATTTCAATCACCCAATCACACCCACCATGTTAACAGCATTGACATCTCCACCCACTCCCTGCAGATGTGCTTGACAGTAGGGAAATTGAAGAGCAGGTGACTTCCATACCTATTTTATGTCCAGGTGGCAACTGTTGATGTGCAATTTAAGACCCTTGCTCTTATCTTTAAATAAGACATATTCTGGACAGCAGTGGATAGAGAACTGTCCTGTGTATAATAGGATACATGGTTATAGTAGGGACTAGCATTGAGAAACTGTGATGAGGTTTGGGAAGAAGACGGGAAACAAATATCTGCTTCTGCAATATCTGCAATTATTTGAACCAGTCTTCTCAATCTGGCATCCTCCCAATGCAATGGGACTACAATTCTCAGAATTCCTGGCTTTTCCCTCTGTTGGCTTGGAGTTCTCAGTCCCAACATATTGGAAAGTCAGCAAGTTGAGGGTGGCTGGTTTAAAGATTATGCACTCCTTTCTTCCTGCTGGGAAAGAGTCCCTCCAGTGGGAGGAGATGGGCAGTGACAAATTTGATAAATAAATAAATACAATAAATAAATGAAGTGTGCTCTTGAGAGGACAGGAGAAGGTACCAACAATGTAGCCCATGCAAAAGTTAGCTTCAACTCTCATCTGACTAAGGGAGTTGACAGAATAAAACTAGGTATATCATATCTGAGCTGCCCAAATCCAGGAGGGCCACTGGATGGAAGCAAAGCATTAGAGATTTCTTCATCTTTTTGCTGCCATGTAGAGTCATTTGGATTTTTGCTGTACTAACATGATATTCCTAATAAAACTGGCCCTTAATTCAGCAGGACAAACTGAATTAAAAGTGCTCTCTATGATGTAATCCTATCCTAAGCGTGCTTACTCAGATGTAAGCCTAACTGAATCCAATGATACTTATTTCCCCTAATAAGAAAGCAGCTATGGGACAAAATAATGGGTGGATGTCTATTCACCTCTATCAGCAGGAATAAATGTGAGCATCTGTAGATGGAGAAAATTGCGTGGGTGCTGGGTCTGATAGGATGGAAAATACCAAAGCTTTGGGGCACAATGACAAGGCTTCAGTATCATTCAAAGGGAGAAGAACTGCTGCTGCTGCTGCTGTTGAGCAGAATGATATAACCAAAACTGGGAAGATGTCAGGGCAGCCACGCTCAGAATAAGACTCAGACTCACTTAGAAGGTCTAAGGATTTCTGGTTTTATTTGAACGGTGTGCATGCAAAGAGAAAGACAGGAATCCTTGTGTGGTGACAGGGTGCCCTGTTTATACTTTGCTGGCGGACATTGTGCTTCTCTCCCCTTGGGCCAGGACCGGATGGGTGCTTGAGACCGCGATGCGTCAGCTGATGGGCGATCCTGGCGATCTCCTTTGTCTTCCTGTCTTCGTCCGGACCGGGTGCGTCCCCTGAAGGTGTTTCCCCGATCTTCTGATAGGCGTTAACTACTGCCTGATGGGTGCCCCCATTATGTGGGGCATTACTCTGTGGACATGCGTGCTTGAGGGAGGTGTGAATGCATCCCCGGGGGGAATGGGAAGGCGTTCCCCTTGCCTCTTGATGGGCGCTAAGTTTGGTCTGAAGGGCTTATCTATTGTGATGGGGGTTCCCTTCTGGATATGGGCGCTTGAGGGATTTAGGGATTATGCTTATCCCTTCCTCTTACCTAATGTGCATGTTCCCTGTTGTGATGCACATATGCCTTGCAATGGGGAACATGACATGCTGCCCCCCAAAGAAGATCTTAGGGTGCTGGTTTGGATGGGTATGCTTCATGGAAGTTCTTTACCAACCTTTTGGCTGAGACATTTTGGGCTTGGACCCACTCTGGGTGTGGGAAATGCCTCCATTTGACCAGGTATTGTAGCGTGCCCCTTTGCCTCCTGGAGTCAAGTATTTCTTGGATTTCAAAATGTTGTTGCCCATCTATCATGATGGGTGGAGGCGGGGGGGTTTCTGTGTGCCATTTTGAAGGGATGGCTGGTTTCAGGAGGGTGCAGTGGAAAACTGGGTGTATGCGCCTTAGATTGTGGGGTAAGTCCAATTTGAAAGTGACTGGGTTAATAATTTCTGTGATGGGGAATGGTCCGATAAATTTTGGTGCCAATTTCTTGGAGGGCTGTGGGGATTTGATGAACTTAGTGGAGAGGTAGACCCTATCTCCCACTTTGTAGTTCGGTTGCACCGCCCTGTGATTGTCTGCAAACTTCTTGTATGTAGCTTGTGCATCGGCCAGGGCTAGCTGGATGATGGGCCAAACCGTACCCAGTTGAGCTGCCCAGTCATCTGGAGAACAGGGTGGGGTGTCTGGTTGGGGCAGTTCCGGGATTGGCACAAAGTCTCTGCCATAAACCACCTTGAAGGGGGTGTGACCTGTGCTTTGGTGTACCGCGTTGTTGTAGGCCACCTCTGCAAAAGGAAGCAGGTCCACCCAATTGTCCTGTTGGTAGTTAATAAACGCCCACAGGAACTGCTCCAGGGTAGAGTTGAGGATCTCTGTAGACCCGTCTGTGTGGGGGTGCCAAGCCATTGACAGTGCTTGCTTCGTGCCAATGAGGTTTAGGAACTCTTTCCAGAACCTGGAGGTAAATTGTGTGCCCCTATCTGTCACCAAACGGTAGGGGGCGCCGTGGATTTTGTAGATATGGGTGAGGAACAGGCGTGCCAGCTGCTGTGCAGAGGGGATGGATGCACACGGTATGAAGTGTGCCTGCTTGGAAAAATAGTCTTTTACCACCCAGATTACAGTTTTCCTTTGGCTGGGTGGCAGGTCGACTATGAAGTCCATGGAAATCTCCTCCCAGGGACGGGAGGGACTTGCTACTTTCTGCAGCAGTCCTTGGGGTTTCCCCACCTTCCGTTTAGACCTTGCACATGTGGGGGCAGGATGTTACGTAGTCCTTGATGTCTTTTCTTAGGGTGGGCCACCAGAATTGCCTCCTGATTAAGTGTAAAGTTTTTATGAACCCAAAATGTCCAGCCGTTTTATCATTGTGGGAGCAGTTTAACACCTCCGCTCTCAATGGTTCTGGTACGTATAGGGCTTTTTGTTTCCATGCGAGCCCGTGCGTAATAGATACATGGTGTTGGTTGTTTTGCAACTATGTATCTTTTTCGAGGGCTTGGGCGAGTCTTTGTTGCCAGTCCTGTGAAATTGACCTGCACCTTCCCCCGTTTGCCGGTGGTTGCTCTGAGGCGTGTTGGGTTTTAGTCTGGCTGCGTGTGACAGCAGGGCAGCCCAGCTGTGCGTCTATCCATACAGTCCCCACAATGTCCGGTACTTGGCCAGCATCTTGAGGTCGTTGGGAAAGGGCATCCGCCAGGAAGTTTTTTCTCCCTGGGATGAACTTAAGTTTAAAATTGAATCTGCTAAAGAATTGCACCCAGCGTACTTGCTTTGGACTGAGGCATTTCGGGGTGCTGAAAGCCTCCAGGTTTTTGTGGTCAGTCCAGACCTTGAATGGGCAGGAGGCCCCTTTTAGGAGGTGCCTCCATGTTTCCAGGGCTGCCTTGACCGCAAACGCCTCCTTCTCCCACACGTGCCATCTCCTTTCCGTTTCCGAGAACTTGTGGGAGAGATACGCGCAGGGCTTCAGCTGATTGTCAAAATTGCGCTGAAGGAGGAGCGCTCCAATAGAAGAGTCTGAGGTGTCTACCTGTACGACAAAGGGTCTGGCGGGGTCGGGATGCTGTAATACTGGCTCTGCCGTGAAGAGGCTTTTTAGGCGTTCAAAAGCCGTTTGACAATCAGCTCTCCAGTTTAACAGCGGCCCTGGGTTTCATGATTTACAGGTGTCTCCCAGGCCCTTTGTCCAGAGGAGGTTAGTCAGCAGCAGCACAATTTCCGCTAGCCCCTGGATGAAACCCCTGTAGAAATTTGTGAACCCCAGGAAACTTTGAAGTTGTCTCCTCGTGCGCGGGCGCTCCCACGCTAGTATAGCCTGGACCTTACTGGGGTCCATTTCGATCCCCCTTGCCAAGATCCGGTAGCCGAGGTAGTCGATTTGCTCCTTGTGAAATTCACACTTGGAGAGCTTTGCGTATAGCTCTGCCTTGCGGAGTTTCGTGAGCACTGACTTTATGAGGCGTTCGTGCTCGGCTTCGTTCTCAGAATAAATTAAAACATTGTTCAGGTAAACAAGCACCCCCTTAAACAAGTGGTCGTGCAAGACCTCATTGATTAGCTGCATGAACACGCCCGGTGCCCCAGCTAACCCAAACAGTAGAACCCGGTATTGGAACGACCCCAGCGGGCAATTGAAAGCCGTTTTCCATTCATCCCCCTCCTTTATTCGAATCCGGAAGTAGGCTTCCCTGAGGTCTAATTTTGTGAATATTTTGCCCTTTGCGAGGTGGGCTAGAATGTCCTTTATTATGGGCATGGGATATTTATTTGAAACGGATGCGGCATTGAGCCCGCGGTAATCTGTGCAGAGCCTGAGGGACCCGTCCTTCTTTTCCCGAAAAAGGACCGGGGCTCCGACTGGCGAGTTAGCCGGTTCGATAAACCCCCGTGCCAAATTCTTGTCAATAAAGTCCCTTAATGCCGCCAACTCCCTTTGAGTCATGGCATATATTTTTGGCTTTGGTAAGGTTTCCCCCGGGATCAGTTCAATGGTGCAGTCTGTTTTTCTATGGGGGGGGGGAGTTTGTCAGCCTCCTTTTCCCTGAAAACATTGGCAAAGTCTTTGTATCTGGCAGGCAGGCCCTCCGGGGTTTCTGCCTCCAGGTGCATTGAGGTCGTTGTTGCCCTCCCCATTGCGGTGCGGGGAACCCGATCTCCTGTGGGTGCTTTGTAATGCCCGTCCGAAAAGGTGATCTCTCTTGTCGCCCAATTTATTTGGGGGTTGTGATGCCCCAGCCACGGGATCCCTAGTATGAGTAGGGGTTGGCCCACCGGTGCCACGATGAAGGGGAGGCTTTCCTCGTGGTTGCCGAGCCTCATCACAACTCTCTCTGTGTATTGGGTGACCGGGCCCCCTCCCGCTGCTGATCCATCCAACTGCGTGAACACCAGTTGGTGCTGAAGTGGATAGCAGCGGAGGTTAAGCGTGGCCACCAGGTCTGCGTGCATGAGGCATTTCAAACAACCCGAGTCGATCAGCGCCCAAACCTTCTCTGTTTTCCCCCTGTGGGCCAGGGTGACTCTCACATATAGGGTAGGACAGTTGTCACTCACCCCAAAGTCGTTGCACCCTTTGTTATCGTCCACCTGTCTTTTGGTGCTCTTCAAGGCAAGTGGCTGGCATTTCCCGCCAGTTCGTCGCTTCCACTTTCCTCGTCATCGGTGACGTCAGGGAATTCCCTTGCCGAGGTTTCCCCCTTCACGGCTGGCCTTTTCTTTGGCGTTGGGGCTGGTTTGTTGGGAACCTTTCCCTGGCTGTCTCTTGTCTTTGCTTTCGGGCAAGCCGCGGCCTTGTGGTTCGCCTCTCCACACTTGAAGCACTGCCCCTGGGCAAACCTGTGCTCTCATTCCTCCCCCCAGGGTCGGGGCGCCGGTGTCGCTGGAGCACCCCCGGATCGGGGTCCTCTTGCTGTTGCAGCGGTTTGTAGGGACCTCTGGATGTGCCGAAAGGTTTCTTGAGCGTTCTCCGCCTTTCCTGCCAGCCAAATCCATTCTCGGAGGGTGGTGGGGTCATCCCGGTTTAGCGCCCATCTTAAAATGTTTAAATTAAGCCCCTCCTTGAATTTTTCCATGAGGGTGGATTGTGACCAGTTCCGCACTTTGCCCGCAAGCGCTTGGAACTCGCTTGCATAAGCCGCCACGGAGCGCTGTCCTTGCCTGATTTGCCATAGTGCTCTCTTCGCCGTTTCAGTCTCGAGGGGGTCTCTGAAATGGGAGTCCAGAGCAACCAGGAACGTGTCCACATGCTTGAGCTCTGGGGCGTCTGCCTGGCATAGATGGATGTACCAGTCAGCCGCCCTCCCCCTGAGTCTGTTGGCAATGGCATTGATCTTTCCCTGTTCTGTCCGGAAGCAGGGCCCGTATTCAGCCATGTAGTTCCTCACGTTGATGAGGAAGAACGACAACATGGCTGGGTCACCGTTGAATCTTGCCGCGAGGTCTCTCACTCCCATCGTGGGTGGGCTCCAGGGCACCTCCGGGTGCGTGGTCCTTCTCCCCTCCGGTAGGAAGCTGTAATCCCGATGTGGGGATTCCCTCAACCAGGCTCCAGGTGGTGTCGGCTCAGCATCCACTTGCCTCCAGCCTCTTCCCAGCTGACGCCCCCGGTCGCTGCCTCCGCGCTCCAGCACTAGTTCTGCAAGGAGCCGCTCGATCCGTGCCAGGCGTGCTTCCGTGGCTCCGCAGCACGAGTTCTCTGTGGCGCCTCCCCCGGCTTGCCCGCTCCACCGGCGATCTCTGCCTCTCGCTGTGGGTGCGTTCCATTGCTCCCATGCTGCTTCAACCATCACGGGTAGGGATTCCCCCGTTGCGTCGAGGGTGACCCATTCCACCTGCGACTCACTGGTGGTCGCCCCGGTCCTGTTGCGGCTGGGTTCCTCCCCTGCTGGGCATCCGCTGGTCCTTACCGTGAGGTTGCAGGTGCTGTCGCCGGTTCCCGGGTGCCGCTTCATCGCTGCGTTGTTCCCTCACAGACAAGTCTGGAAAGGTGCTAGCAAAAAATTTTTTTGGAGATTCCCATCTTTATGTCAGGGCAGCCATGCTCAGAATAAGACTCAGACTCACTTAGAAGGTCTAAGGATTTCTGGTTTTATTTGAACGGTGTGCGTGCAAAGAGAAAGACGGGAATCCTTGTGTGGTGACAGGGTGCCCTGTTTATACTTTGCTGGCGGACGTTGTGCTTCTCTCCCCTCGGGCCAGGACCAGATGGGTGCTTGAGACCGCGATGCGTCAGCTGATGGGCGATCCCGGCGATCTCCTTTTTCTTCCTGTCTTCGTCCGGACCGGGTGCGTCCCCTGAAGGTGTTTCCCCGATCTTCTGATAGGCGTTAACTACTGCCTGATGGGTGCCCCCATTATGTGGGGCATTACTCTGTGGACATGCGTGCCTGAGGGAGGTGTGAATGCATCCCCGGGGGGAATGGGAAGGCATTCCCCTTGCCTCTTGATGGGCGCTAAGTTTGGTCTGAAGGGCTTATCTATTGTGATGGGGGTTCCCTTCTGGATATGGGCACTTGAGGGATTTAGGGATTATGCTTATCCCTTCCTCTTACCTAATGTGCATGTTCCCCGTTGTGATGCACATGTGCCTTGCAATGGGAAACATGACAGAAGATGGTGAAGGGATCTTCATGGTCTGGCTCTCCCAAAGAAAGAAGTGAAGAGTGCAAACTGTTTGAATATCCAGCAAGAGTATAAACCCCCCAAATTTAGGTTTATTTGCATAAAGTTAGTAGATAAAGTTGCACCTATGCAACCTTCTAATTTTGACCATTAAGGTGGTGGCTTGCAAATCAATTAAGAAGCTTATTAACAGAATTCCCCATGAGGGCAATGTGTTCTTGTCTGATGGTTTTATACTGGGAAAAACAACAACTCAGAGGTTAAACTGTACCATATATTTATTATATATTAAATACATATTTATACTTAAATCTTATTCATAGCATATGGGGGTTGCAGGAAGAGGACTCAAAGATGATATTTTGCCCTGAGCTCAAGTTTATTTTCTGGAGTCCTGAATGTAAACCCTTTTGAATATTTGAAGTAACTGATTAGGTCAAAAGCAAAAGTATTTTCTCTCTTTTTATTTATCACAAATGTTGGTCTCAAAAACTACCAGTCTTAAGTAGGCAGAGTTAGACCATCCAGGCATAAGAGGGATTAACTGAAGTCTAAAGAGGACTGTTACATTTACAAAAATACAAGACATATTTATAAGAAAAAACTGTCAAACAGCCAGTGAGGACTGACTATGTTCCATGTTTACATAACTCTGAAGTGCTGTTGAATTAAAAGTACAGAAACCCAGACTATACAAAATGGTACAGAGAATCCTAGGAGTTACAGGTAGCTGGAATTGTGGTCAAGATAACAAGATAACTGCAATGTTTTGTAGGTGATCTCTGTCTTGTGAGACTAGGCTGAAGCTGTCATAACTAAAGATGAAGCAGGCATGTAAGCAGAGAGGACAAAAAGCCAGGAATCTTGTCTATAAGATCCCTTCAGGGAGGTAGATAAGAAGGAAACAAGTCCTTAAGGAAACAAAGGAAAAATTTCACCTGAACCAGACAAAAGAAGTTGGGCCTGAGCACATGGAAACCATTCCCTATCCCATCAACAGCTACCAGACTTGTAAATTAACAAGTAATTGTAGCTGCCAGTCTTGTGAATCATCAAAGCAAGGACTTTTGGGGATAAAAGGGGTTCTAAAGCCCGCCCACTCTTTGAGTCATTTTTGGATCCAGACTTCGCGGCTTTTGTCCCTCTAGCTAGTGCCTGGCACCCTAGCTGAGAAGGACGTGGGTAAGTGTGGATGAGTGTGTGTGCATGTGTGAGAAAGAGCAAATGTACACTGCAACCAGTAAAGTTTTGCTATTACTTTAAATTCACTGGCTCTCCATGTCTTACAAAGAGCCTGTTGGGCCTCAGTGTTCGGTCGGAAGTGATTTGTGTGTGTCCCTAATTATTTCCCGGATGTTGCTCAGGGCTGTGTGTCTTGTCTGCTCAAGCTGCACTACCTGGAAAACCAGGTAGAAAGTAGTGTGTGTGTGGGGGGGCGGGGTGACAAGATCCGTGTGCCTCAACAGTTTGTGTGTGTGTGAGTGAGTGACCATAGCCGAACCTGGGAGCACATGTAACACTTTCCCTCTCTTTAATTTGTTAAATCTGAGCATTCATGTTGTGAAGATCTAAGCATAATATGTTGATATTCCCTTATGCATTAGGGAATGATTAATTTCATTTTACAGATATGGATGGGCAGTTCATTGGATGAACATAACTGTTCCATGTGTGGTATGATGTACTAGTATTCAGTGCATCCATCAAAGTAATGAATCTTCCTTATTATTCCATAATCATTTACTCTCATTAATGATTTACTGAAATTTACTAATTTCTAGCATTAAGAAAGATCTTTACATTGGCTAATTTACTATGTTTTAGGAAGGAAGGAAGGAAGGAAGGAAGGAAGGAAGGAAGGAAGGAAGGAAGGAAGGAAGGAATCTCATAATTCTCATAATTCTTCATAATGTTTTTTCTCCAATTATTATTTCACAATTATGTCATCCTGTTAAGCAGGCTAAGTCCTGTTAACTTTTAACCTATGTGGACTCTGCTAAAATGAAGGTCATCTGCAGCTTCTTCAATACTTCAACATCTTTGGCTTTTTTCCCAGGATTAAGAGGAACAGAATACAAAATAGCGCCTAGACCACATTGGCTGTTTAATAAAATGTACAGAAAGTTCCTTTTGCTCACTTTTCACAGTATTTCCCTCTATAGTATCTCCTTCTAACTCTATAGTTAGGCAGCTGTCTAATCAATAATAGTAATTAAAATCATCCATTACCAAGAACATGGCAATTTCACATAGTACCTTTATCTCTGAACACTTTTCTTGTTCAGCTACTTCAAATTGCCTTGTGATCCTAGAGATCTAATGAGAGTCAAAGTTTTCTGGAATCTCTCTACAGGTCATTTGTACCTATTCATTCACACCATGCCTGTTAGACTACATTGTTCAGCATACTCCAAGTCACACTATTATCTTTTCAGTATTGATGGAAGGATACTCACTGACATGGTTTAGTCCCCCAGATCTGTGCCTAAACAAAAAAGTGTGAAGAAGTCTGGGATAGAAGAAATTATATCAGAATATTCAGAAGCTCTTCTATCATTTATCAAACATGATCCACAGAAAGACCTTGATACAAAAGAAGTGGAATAACACTATAGATTCATGAAATAATATTTGGTGCATCAATACATAATAAGCTCAATTCATAATTCTCCAGATTGATTTTCTCTAGAACAATGAGCTCTTTTAACACAGTTAAACTCTCAACATAGTACCCTCCATGTAAGCTGGACATGAATTCCAGAACAGCATGGCTTTGCAGCAGTTAGTGGAAGCCTGTAATGGTTGCCTACTCCAATATACTCAGTCTCACAAGCCCGAGCTTTAAGATAACTGATTTATTAAAGGAATAGTGTGCAGATACAGACAAAGCTGAGAATAAAGCAAAAGCGCGCGAAATACAAATCAAATACTGTTGCTTCAGTCCAACTCTGCCCCGCGCCCCACCGTAGCAACCACCCCATGCCAGATGCTACCCAGTGTCATAAACCGGCCTGGGAAAGTAACCTTGAAGAAAGACACCAACCCAAACATGCATTCCAGAGATTACAGCCTCGCAGGGCTGGAAATTTCCAACAGGGAAACACGGAGCAACAGAGTGACATGTGAAGCGTTATGATGTATGCAGAACATTGAAACGGAGAACATGACAAAGCCTACCTAAAAGCTAATAAATGACCTAATTTGAATTTAGTTTGGATCAAGTCAAAATAATATTTTAAAGCTTGGTTCTGTATAATTACAAGGCTCATTGGGTTCCTATGTCATTAATACACAGCAAGATCAAAGATGCTCCAGATGGGTAGAAGTTCTTTAAAAAGTTGATACTAAAAGCACAAGTGTAAATAATTTCAATTAGGTACAAAAACATAGCAAATATCTTAAAATAATAGCACATGGGAGGTGGATTTAACTGAATTTGAAAATTTTATTATGCATAATACTGAACATATGTTAGATGTAATCTGTAAATTACTACTGATATATGATTCAGAATCTGAACCAGTTAAAGACTGTATGATTAAGTGGATGCAGTGAGAATTTCAATGAAAGAAAAATATTAAATTTGCTTAATATCATAGTTAGAGGGATGTTCTATGTTAGGAGATTATTTCAGTCTTTATTGCTAAAAAGAATAACTCCTTTTCTAAAAAATGGTGGAAATCCAACAAACAGGTTGGATCCTCTTTTCATATGTGATGACAATGTTATACAGCCCAATAATACTGGAAAATGATTCAAAGTAGAATGGAACAGATTTTGAAGGTTGTAATTTTATTACATGAGATATTCTTCTTAAATTTCACTCAACCATATTTTCCTTCAAAATTCACTGAACTGTCATTTTATATGCTAATGGCTGTAAGGCTTTTATATACTTTCTACTGGAAAAGATATTTGATTCATTTTTTGAAAGAATGAATAAAAGGATTTAATTTTAATTGGAAACTATTTTTGGATTATAATGTTATGTATGGATTTGTGTCACATCCAACATTTGGGTTCTGATATCTATGGAATCATATGTTAATTTTATCTGTAACTTTCAGTATTGCCCCTATATATTGTTTACTGTTTATAGTTTTGTTAGCAATTTGTACAATGTTAACCAAATATGTTCAGTTTAAATTTCAGTAGGCACAATTACCTGTACTTTATCTTCTGATTCCTTATATGTTTTGTATCTTTCTTACTTATATTGTTTTAATTTATACTCTTTCAAAATGTTAAATAAAAGAAAGCAAGAATAAAGGAAAACGAGAATACTGTTGTCAAGAAGGAGAAAGCTCAGAATGAGCCAAGGTTACCACACTAATTTTATCTCAGTTGCTGATCTAGTAATTTCTTTGTAGATTGTGGCAAAGTAGGACTTACTGATTTCAGCAAAGTCCTGAATGAAGTAGCCCATGATGAAGTAGCCCATGAAATTTTGATTAGTAATCTTGGTTAATTTGTGCTGGTTGGCATAAAAATCAAATGGGTAGTTAGCTGGCCCAAAGAGTATACTTAAAGGGTGCTTATTAATGTTTCCTTGTCAAATTAGAAGATGCCACAAGATACATTTTATTAATAACTTGGATAAGGAGATCAAAGTAATGCTTATCAAATTTGTGGAGGACACAAACTAGATGAGATCACAGAAGAAATAAATAAAATTTAAAATATCTTGATAGGTTCGTTAGAAGAAGATGCTGAAGATAACAGAACAAAGTTTAGCATACACTTAAAGAAGGATTCATATATGCTGGAAGAAGTCCAAAAAGGGGCAACAATGATATCAGGCAAAAAAGTTCTAAGAAAAGAGATGGAAGGAACTAAGGTAGAATCTGGTAACATTCTTCAAATTTCTGAAAGAATACCATAAAGAAGAAAACCAAGAGCTGTTCTTTATTATTTGAGAGGCCAGGACACAGAATAATAAACCTTATAGGAAGGTAGATTTCAGTTAAATGTTAGGAAAAAAATCCTAAAAGAATGGTTTGAAAGTGTTACCAGTCATCTAGAAAGAAATCAGGTCCCTTTCATTTAAAGTTAGATGGCATCCAAAAGAATGAATAAATGAACACCTAAATAAATAATCGCTGCAAAATCTGTTGGAGATACCTCGGTCTGTATTCCTTTACTAAGCAGGGGGTTAAATTCAATTGTCTGTTGGTAGTTAGGGGTGTGCAAAGCTTAAATGGGATGATTTGTCCCTGTACTAAACTTCCAGGAGCTGGAAGAGGCTTCAGAGCATACCAGAAGAGCTTCTTCTGACTATTCTAGTCACCTATGCTTTGGTATAATGCAATGTGCCTCAGTCAGATAAAGTGTGCCATCTCTATGTCTCAATAAGAAAATCGCATTGCTTCCATGGTGCAAAGCACATAAAAACACAACTGCCTTGCACACATTTACTACCTATCCCATTCCAAATCTGATTCTAATTCTGTGATTCAGTGGTAACTAACTACCCATATGGGAGTGTTGCACCTTAGGTTTTTATTGGCATAAATCCCTGGCAAGTAGAATCCTTGCATACTATGGAACTTCTGGGGACTGTGGAACCCTAGAAACTATAATTAGGAAGGCCTTTAGGGGTCAGAGAGTAGGCTGAGTAAATTTAAGAACTGAAACATATTTCATCATAGCTTGCAATCTATTTGTGTTGGTGTTTCCAATTCTTGAGCATTTCAGAAGTCCTTCTCTATTTTTATTTTCAAAGTAATTTATTGCTATTCTGCAATCATCATTTATATCTGAAGAGACACCCAGTGATACACTTACAGATATACTACCCCTATCCCGGAGATAAACTTACTTTTTAACTTAACTGATCCATCTTTATCAGTACTCTTTCCAACTTGTTATGGGTTTTGTAATTGACTCAAGTTCTTATTAAAAGTGATTTAACTAGTAAGCTAGGTGTATCTTTCGTGTTAATTTCTAGACAGGAGACAAACAAAACCCTTTGTTGAGTAGAGTGGCAAGACTGCAATAATTGTTAGCATGCAGAAATTATACAGCCTTTGATAAATAAATAAAATGTGTTTAACACATCATGATGAAAGAAATATAACTTTATATTTTTTAAAAAATAACAATAGCTTTCTGTCTTTGCTTTTTTTCTTATATGATAAACTTTTCTGTCTTTTCCTACCTATACCCTCCCTTCCTTTCTTTCACACAGGTTTTCCTTTCTTTATATATTTGTAAGGCTCAGATGCATAGGTTTCGTATGAATAAAGCTACTATTGTAAGTTTCCATTAAAGATTACATTTAAAAGCAGTCTCCACTTTAGCTTCTATTCAAAATGCCTCTATCAAATTTGTATAAAAGAATTTAAAAGGCAAGATTTGCTGGTTTATTTCAATAATGAAAGTATTTTACTAATCACTAATCCCTGAAATACAAGAAAGGACAATGTAAAATATGCAAATTCTTTGAATGCTCTTGATTTTATATTTTCTATTAAGAATAGCATTTTGGAAGCCAACGGACTTATTTCAAGAGATCAGTAATCCTGTATTATGGGTTTAAAATTGCTTCAGTTTAATGAAGGTATTCTGTAATGACTGTTGATACTGATTTAAAATAAAAGTTCAAAATGTCTTTGGCATGTACCAGGAGTACCAAGATGAGTAAAGAAGCAAGCAAACTTTGCTTCCATTTTAGCTTTGTTAATCTAGAATTATAGCTGAAAGTTCATATGATGTTACAATAAATATTCTCTTTTAAGTGGAGGAATAATTGGATATGTATGTGGTGGGACAGGGGCTCATATCTCCCAGTACTTCATATGTATCAATCCATTTTTAAACCATTCCAAAATTGCTCTTGACTGTGCACAATCATATTAAAACCCCACAATGTTAGGCTTCGCATCCACTATAGTGTACAATGAAATGTTTGTACAACGAAATGTTTCTTTCCTCTCCACTCTCTTGACCTAACCCAACAGATATTTTTCAGAGATTCTCTCAGATCTCCAAAGAAGGCTTTTGGGGGAAAACTGATAACTGCAGGGAGGAGGTGGTTTCTTTCTGCCAACTGTCCATCCAGTTGGTACATGGATAATGCTGGATTTCACCCAGAATCTAACAGCATCCAAAACATAACATATGACAATATAGAGGACCAAAATGAGGTAAGATGTACTTAATGTTGGGTATCTTGCTTATTCTCAGATCACACAGCTGTATAAAGAGAAGCCATTCATCCACCCTAAATGGCCAATATATATTGGGAAGCAAACTATTTTTACTCAGTGAGTCAGCTCCACTCTCATTTGAATAGTGTCACTGCCTCTGCTCAAGAGGAGGTAGCATTTTTTCTTGGCGACATCATTCCAAATCTCACAGTGGCCACTTCTTTGCTTTTGGCTCTTTCTGGATCATATCTCCTAACTTGTGCCAAGCAGGGGCAGGAAAAGTTATCCTCAAGTCTGTGACATATCAGAAGTTGATCTGGTGACATCTTTTTGTACCAATGGCCCACCTGTCCTTGTTTGCTTCGTAACCTTTCTTTACTGTATTATGTACCACATGCATCAAGATGCCAGTCTCAAAGCCATTATTGTAAACCTTTGGGAAGCAGAGCTTGGAATTACATTGCAATCAATGTATTCATTGGTATAAATAAAACAATAAAATCTATCATGTTTCACAGTGTATCATGTTTCATTTTGATATTGTAAATGTTATTTTTCTAATCTTCCCATATCTCACCTGCAGTAGTCTTCTTATAATTATTTGTTCTTTCAAATTTAGTTTCAGCTGTATATTTGTAAACTTGGAGTACATACCTGCATTTTCTATAAATGCTCCTTGAAGTTGTTTTATACTTTTAGCTTTTACTTTAGCTTTCTACCAGTGCATTACTTTTAATTAACTTCATACATAATCCCAACACATATTTTAAAGTTCTTGTTGTCTTTATACATAACCATTTGTGATCTTGAATCTTATTTCTATACCTTGAACTACTTACATATAGCCATCAAAATCTGCTGACTTGACTGGTCCAACTTAGTTTTTTTGTAACTGTTTAAGCCTGACTCAATTGTCTTTGTCTTTATTTCTCTGCTGAATGGCACCAGCAGATTTGAATATTTATATAAACCTTTTGTGAAAGTTACTGCAATGGTTATGTTTAATGTGTGTCTAGTCAGCTAACTGATGACTGCACTAAATGGATAGATTCATTCCATGTGAAGTAATTTTGGTAAAATATTTTTGAGCAGACATAAATAATTGCTGGACTGCATCTGATAATCTCATCAAGTCCATAGATGGAGTTGCAGAGAAATCACATCAAATCTGTTTGATGATCCAGATGGTGGAATATTTCTTTGGACTGTATAACAATTCCCACAAGCTGATGTGAGAGGAATATTTCCCAAGACATTTAACCAGTCTTATCAAAAGTTATTCCTCAGAATGTATGGATATCTTAACCTTTGTTTCCCTTAGAATGGATTTTAGTGGAAACAATAATTACAGTTCAGTAGTTGGGAAATGTAATGGTTGCCTAATCCCAAATACTCAGTCTCACAAGCTCGGGCTTAAAGATAACTGATTTATTAAAGGAATAGTATGCAAATACAGAGAAAGCTGAGAATGAGCCAAAGCGCGCGAAATACAAACTAAATACCCTCGCTTCAAACCCAATCCCGCCCCTCACCCCACCATAGTAACCACCCCCTTCCAGGTGTTGGCAACCGTCACACATCGGCCTGGGAAAGCAACCTTGAATACATGTCATAACCCAAATATACATTCCTGCAGAACAGCAAGGAGATTACAGCCTGGCACGGCTGAAATTCCCCTCCCCGCAAATGACAGACACGGAACAGGAAAGTGACATGTGAAACGTTACGATGTATTCAAACCATTGGAACGATGAACATGACAGGAAAGGTCTGCACCAACTAATGCCTCTGTTGTCTCTATACCTGCTCATCCCAAACATCTAGAGAGTGGAAATATTTGCTTATAGAACCCCATTTCTCCACACACAGACAACTCCCCTTAAATTTTTTAATCATAAAAAGGCATCCAGAGATCTGCAACGTATTTTCTGTGACATATCAAAAGCAGAAAACTTGTGACAGACCAGTTTGTAGGCACTTTTCTTTCCTGTTATTTCCAAAGTCAAAATTGTCCCCATACTCAAAAGAAGAAAAATAAATGTATGTGGAGATAAATTCTGAGGGGACTGATTGATAGGAAAGGAAATGCATCACAAAGCATCAGCCCACTGCTCCTCTTCTCCTAATTGTAACATATCTTAACATACATTGAATTCAGAGAATATGTTGCGGTAGACTGCTGTGTCCCTCACAACTATTTCTTTATACAGAATGAGTTTCTTCCTGTTGTTGTTATAAATCACTTCTTTATTTTTGTCGTTATCAACATTTTTATCATTATTTGTGTATGTCATGTTTATAGAGATGCTTAGAAGCAGAAGGCCCTGTTAAAACACATATTGATTCATTTATTCATTTAACTGTATGCATTTTATGTGTCTATGTATTTCCTTCTTTTTATTATTATAATAACAATCACAACTTAAGATTATTGTGATACAACCTACTCCCCTGTATTTTTTACTAATAAAAAAAAAATAGGAGAATTAAATTGTCAGAAACAATACAGGTTTTCAGCCTTACTGAGAACAAAGCTAGATGCTGCATTTTTTATATTTTTACTATTTTTCTCCCATGTATATAAAATTGAGTTAATTACTTTGATGGATTTGTTATGATTAATCACTATGTTACCGTGCAATTCTCTGTATATCAATAAACAAATTGTATTGACTTCAGTGCTGCTTACTTAATAGTACACAGCTGAAGCTTTAGTGCCAGCCCTCGCTTCCTTTCCTTTCATACAAAGAAAAGTAATTTAAAATTGAGTGAGTTCTTTTTAGACACATTAGTTGTTACTATCTAAGTCACCTTTAAAAACAGAACTTTGATCTCCTGAGTAGTTTAATTCTAATATCCCATGGAAAAAACACTGTTCTTAACTTTGGCAGACCGAAATATTAAATGCATTAGGTTCTGTCATGAATGGAGCTTGTAGGTTAGCCCATCCCCACCCTGAGACGTTGATAAAGTTATTTTTTTCTTCTTCTTAGTTTTTACCCTTTTAGTTACTCTGAAGGAATACACACACACACACATATTTTATTCTTACATGGATCAGCAGAATGCAGCCATGAAATTAGGTATGAGAGCTATATCCAAGGCTGAAAAGCTAATCATATGGAAAAATATGTTCCTTTCTCAACCTGGTCCAGTGTTAGCACTGCAGCCCCAGGAAGCACTAATACTGAAACATGTTATCCTGTTGAACAGGTAACAAGAAAGCCATTCCTTGCATAATTATTAGGTTTGTGTGTGATCTGGTGAAAAATAGACTACTTATTTTTTACCTTTGTATTAGTTATAAATCATCCTGGGCAAAGTTTGAATAGCAGCAGAGAAAGAAATGTGTTAAATAAGCCAATTTAGTATACTACATGGTTTTCATAATTTTCATAATTTGTAATCAATTTGAATTATATGCATATTAGGCATAAACATTTGGGAAATTGTAGCTTCAGGCAATTCAACTCCTTCACTGAGAATTTTTTAACTGCATTTTTTACTGCCCACAGTTTTTAAGCTACCCCTTAATTGTAGGTGAGGGTGTCTGATGTTAGTCTATTTTTTTGGCAAATGATTTTTCAAACCTTTGGGAAAATAGTTTATGTCTAAACTGTTCTGTTTCTAGAAGTACTTTATGAACCAAAATAAAAAGGATTTTGATAGATTTTTCCTTTATACTTTTTTTTCCTTGCCATTTATCTAAAATATCCATTTTTTTTAAATTGGGCGGATCAGAAAAGCTGAGAAGGTCAGAGATCTGCAAAGATAATTTAAAGAAAGCCTTCAGCTTTCATTTATTTTATATAGTTTCCAAAGGAACTCCTTTATGCTTCTTTTTTCTAGACAAGTGCATCGTGGTAACCCTCATCATATTCATATACAAACTCCTCACAAATGAGTAAATTGGATTTCAAGAGCACACAGTCAGAAATGTCTATTATTTGCAACATGTTATATACCTCACACACAGCAAGTATTAGAATCAGTCGGCTTTACTAATGTGTTCTGCGACTTGGCTAGATTACTTCAGTAAGGCCATCAACCAATACTGATATCACGTCTGGTATGGAAAGGTATTTTAAAAATCTTTTATAGTATGAAATGATTGGGTGGTGAGGACTGAAGCTGAATTTCATAAGAGAATCATATACCTAACTATCATGGATCCAGAATAAGGAACCTGAAATCCTCCATGTACAGTATTTACGACTTCAACTTCCAGTAGTCTCAACTGACCTAGTCAATGACAAGGAAATGTAGGCACTGTAGTCAAAAATATTTGAAGGACATCATATTGTCTTATTTCTCTACTGTACTTGATAATTTGGCTGCTGTGGGTTTTGTGGCTTTGCTATTACAGGTTTGTTAATGCTTTTCTAACCTTCTTAGGGTATTTTTCTCTGATAGTAAATAAAAATGATTTTGATAAATAAGTTGACAAAATATTGGACAACTGTTAAAACTCATTCAAAGAATGGCTTTCTCTTAAGTTTTTGTTAGACAGACTATCATTTTGATTGCTATGCATCCCCATTTTGGCCTTGTAATTGGGGTTGCTTCCTTTACAAAACCTTTCCTCTCAAACTCTTGTACTGTTCATATTATCAAACAAGCTGAGAGTAAGTTCAGTCTGGATGGAGATGTCGGTGGAAATTAAATTCAGATGTGACAGTGCTGCGAAATCAGTAGAACACCCAATTTCAACCTGTTCTGACAAAGATTGCAATCCCCTGACTGTTCAGGCTTGTAGGTAGGATAATAGTTATCAATAGCATGCTTGGAACACATTTACACATCTGAATGGCTCTACCTGAAGAATCTGAAGGTAAGGGGGAAAAGTAGGCAAAATCTGAGGCAGGACTAGGATGGGCCAGATAAAATCATTTGACCTTCTATGATGAGGTGGTACTTTGTAATGTATTGCCTTGAGTTGAACCAAGAGCTTTTCATCCATTTATCTTATTTTAAAAACTTATTTAAGTTAAAAACTTCATCAGGTTTGAAGGTTGGCTCAGCTGCATGCTATCAGAAGGACATCAAAGACTAAGCCTTGAAATGATGCTAAGTGATAATGAAGCCTCGTTTTAATGAAAGCACTGTACTGGAAATAAAAGATGGGAGAGCATTAACAATATATATGCAAAGATGAAATGAAATCTCAAATTGTCCATTTTTTTTTGTAGACTCAACATAAGCCACTTAGAATTTTATGATTGAAGCAGCATAGAAGATCTGAAATAAATAAAATAAATTTCAAATAATAAATCCTTCCTCAAACAGATAACAACATTGTGAACATGAAAATACACATATTTATGTCACACAAAGAACATCATGAATATACTATTTAAACCATACACTTTAAAAATCCTAAAGACATGAAGCAATCAATAATGACATGAAGAATGATATGATCAATAAGTAGTAGGGAAAAATCTCTATTACCCTATTACAACCAAACTTTTTTATTCTATATTTGTGGAGACCTTGGTGCTCTCTGAGCTTGGATGTATCCTTGCAGATGTTTCATTGCCTGACTAGGCAACATCTTCTGTGCTAGAAGGGAGTGCTAGAATGGAATGCCACTCCCTTCTAGCACTGAGGATGTTGCCTAGTCGGGCAATGGAATGTCTGCAAGAAAACAACCAAGCTCAGAGAGCACCAAGGACTCCACAGTTCAACCCTGAGCTACAGATATTCTCTTCAATTGCTATTATATTTACTGAGACAGAGGCTTGTACACCCTAAAGATCGAACACCAAAACATAAGAGAAGCAATGTAGTATATGCAATCCAGTGCAGTGAGGAGTGTTCTGAGCTCTACATTGGAGAAACCAAACAACCTTTACACAAGAGGATGGCCCAACACAGGAGGAGCATCACCACAGGACCAGAATCAGCAGTTTACCTTCATCTAAAAGAAAAGGATACTCATTTGAGGACAATAATGTTCACATTTTGGACAGAGAAGATACGTGGTTTGAGAGAGGGGTTAAGGAATCCATTCATGCCAAAGTGGAAAATCCTTCCTGCAATAGAGGCAGAGGCCTCAGACACAACTTGTCCCCCATTTTTCATGCTGCTCTTTCATAAGTCCCCAGGAAGATTAAGACCACTTTACAAGTTTACCAGGAAGGCCACTCTTAACTATCCACTTGGGGATGAGCAAGGGATTTAGGAGTAAGACATCCCAAAGGCAATCCATACCTCCATTGCATAATTAGCAAGCCATTCAGGTGTAGAGACAATGCAGCCACCCTGGAAGATATATATGGGGTCCCCTTACCAACCTTTGTCCAGACTGAAGAAGCTGCTTGGACAAGCAGTGAAACATTTCAGCCAAAAAGAAAGAAATCCAGTTGCCATGACTCAACCTACAGATAATTCCACCTGGATGACTGAGAATCTTCATTGACATAATCTGCCCTTCTTCAGTTTAATGGATCATTCTAGAGAGGGACATCCTCTACATCCAGATGTTCATTAAATCTGAATTTACATCATTTGCATCCATTTATGTCATTTCAGTTTACATTATTTATGTAAAGATGTAATTTATGTAAATGGTGACATTTCCAATAAGACCTCAGTTTAAAGGACAAACTCTCAGCTCTGAATAAAAAAGGAGTCCATTGTATCTAAAGTCCACTAAACTGAGGTATGTTAAACTGTATTTGAATTAATGCTGAATATTGTTTTTTTTTTCATTTTCTTGTTTATTGTTAATTAAACAGAACAATCAGGAAAAAAAAAACAGGAAAAAATAATATGTAGATATATTCATTTCTCATGCATGAAATAAGACCATATTTCAGGTAATCATCCATTTATAGTATATCTCTATAACTAATTTATTCATAAATTGCAATTTACATCAGGTCTTCAGTCCTCTGAGCAAATGGGAGCATTTATTTATCTTTCTGTTGTTAAAGAGAAGAACAGGTTTCTTAGCAATTAGAGGGCATGGTGAATCCATTTCCATTGTCCAGTGAACCATTAACCATAGGTTGGCATCCATTGCATCTGTACAAAATGAAATTAGTATATTCTTCTGAGAATATAAGTTTTAGGACATCAGAAAAACATATATTAGAATGAAGTATTATTCCTATTGCATCTCCAGCAATATGATGATTTTCTGATTCTTTTTTTTTTTTTTACAAATGCAGTAGAGTCCAATAAGTCTGACAAATTATTTTTTTGTTGAATAAACTGTGGGCTAATTTTTGATACATACAGTATGTTAAGACACTCTTCTATTGTTTAGACAAAATGGGGATATCCAATTTTGTATTTCATTCAGTCTGAAGATTGTCATATCGGCTTCAGAACAAAGGGAAAATGTTAAAGGAAGGATGTTGTCATTTTTGAAGCCATTATCTGGCAAAGAGCAGATAATTAGGGTCAGTTCTACCTTTAATCATTACAGTAACCACAGAAAAATAGTGACAAGAAGTCCTTAGCCATTTCCTTCTCCAGGAATGATGCTTTCAAGTATGGTAGATGACCCTGCTTTACTGATGGAACTAGCTTAAGATTTAGTTGGCAATCTTCAGGAAGCAAAATGTCTTGAGTGGGCCAGTCATAATCTCATTCCTGATAATTAATGTCACCATGGAATTATTGTCTGGAGATGAAAAATAATTTTTTATCTGGAGATAAAAAAAAAATTAATTATACTAAAATGCTAAAAAGAAGTCCCTGTTGGCTGTTTTCAATCTCTCTCTTGCTTTCTGTCTCTCACACAGAAATACACACAGACATGTTTACCATTATGTAGCAACAGTTTCAACTATTGGTGGAAGAGAGCAGGAAGCCTTAGTAACATCTTAAAGTAGGAGATATAAAGTTACATGGTACACATATATTAATTAGTAGTCAGTACTTGGTAGAGCAATATACTTTACCTGTTGAATTGTTAGTAGTAATAACAGCGATATATATTGCATATAATCAGCTCCAGATTTTTTGACAATCTTCACTTTGGCAGAAATAGTTTTTGTCCTGGTTAGAAATGGAAGAATTGGTTTCTAAATGACTTTTCTCCAAAAGTTTTTCTTAAATCAGCCAGCATCTTAGCACCCTAGAAGCATATGTGAACAATACGAAAATTGGAATTTCCTAAGTGATGGATGTTTAACAATTAGAGACCTTAGAGAGTGTGAACAAAAAACAGAATGGGAATATTGTTAGCTAAGAGTATAAATAACTATGAAAAATGCATTAATAAAACCTGAGTAAGTTGAAGGGAAATGCTAAGAAAAAATGTGAGAATGCCACAGCAAAAAAGTTCTTATGTAAGCACCTGATCTTTATGCACTGATGTGTTGATACGTATCAGGCAGAATCAACAATGAATAAGTCATTGAGTGGTGGACCATAATATAATAATGTTAATGATTAATGATTAACCTTCAAATTGCATCAAGAAGACTCTAATGTCAGAGTTTCTTATATCAGGAGCCATCAGCTTCATAGACTGGCAGTGATAGTAAACGGAAGTATCTAGTATTAGGTTTCCTTTTTAAAAGTCAGATTCTGACCTTGAATAAGAAATTTTGAATAATTCTATAAAGGATGCTATCTCAGGGATAATTAGATTGCATTGTTATTACTGCTTAATTGACATCTTTCCCAAATGGTTTTAGAAATGGCATACATCATTCAAATGTATTATTTTAAAGAATTCAAAATACAGTGTTATACCATGAAAACCAACATATGAACAACAACAAAAAACTAGCCTAACAGCAGAGATGTTTTTTTTTTAACCTTCTCAAAAAGCCATGACATAAATAGCTTTACTTTACCATCCAGGGAGAAGGTTTCATAAGTACATTTATGTCTGGATCTTGGCTATCACATCTGAATTATTTGCAATGACAATACAGAAAATAAGGAACTGTTAGGCCAACCCTGACACTTGGGAAGCTTGAAGCTTTAATTTGTTTCACATTTGAAAGAGAACCTATCTGATCTGGGCCATCTGGGCTAATGTGGAATTATCCTTTTAAGTAAAAGAAGTCTGGCTATGCCAATTCTTGTAAAAAAGAAGTCATCAAATATATATTTCAAAACATGTATAATGTAGGGCAAAATCAGGACTTTGAGACCAGATCAGAAGCTCTAGAAATAGCCTATCCTGTTCCAACTCATTCCCAGTCCTGGAGCGTAATTTAGAAGAAAAATCTCTAAAAGCTTGTATCACTGAAGAGTCTATCCTGTCAGTGGCGCATTTCTTTCAACGGAGTGTTTATTTTGGTGTGTTTTGTCTGTTCTCAGTTGCTACCTGACAAAGAGGTTGAGGCCCAAATGAGACTGCTTATCTAGAGCTACAACATTTGTGCTGCACAACTCCAGACACCCTCAAGATATCACAAAGAAATATATGTTAATTCTGGTAGTCCCAAGCTACCTTTTCCCTCTCAAGAGCCAACGATCAATTTCTTTAGAGGAACGCTGCAAAGCTTCTGGGAGTACCCTGTCACACCTGAGCAGGGTCTGCGCCCCAATTTCATAAGAGAAATGAAACAGGCTGGTTGTTTGTATAGGGAATGGGGAAGTGGTGACACTTCTCTTTCAAACATTCACCTTGGTACTCTCATAGCCACCCCTTTTGGTGACAGTGATCCTGATTCTCCCTAGCTAGATTTCAACGTTTACTCTGAATTCAGCATGATGCTCAAACTGCAGCTTTGCCTGTTGATTTTCAACTACAGTATAAAAACTGCTTTCTAAAACCAATTCCTGTAACCTGTTGCAGAAACAGACTGATGACAGTTTATCTCATCTTGTTCATCCTGATTTATTCAGTTAATCTCTGCTTGTTGAAACAGTACCCCAGATATCCTGTTCTAATGATTTTGCCACCCATTCAAAAGACTGCAGGTGGGGAAACTGGTGGTAATCTGATCAGTGAGGGGTAAAAATTGGGTGCGATTCAATTTGAACGTTGGGATCCATTGGGAAAATTAATTTGATTCAATTCAAACAGCTGAAATGATTTAGATTCAATCAGTGAATCTAATTTGATTTGATATAATTTGGAACAATTCGGACTATTAAAGTAGATGTGCACATGCACTGAAGGTATCCACATCAGGGTGATTTGATTTGATTTGATTTGATTTGAATGAATCCACTGACTTGGAGCATAAAATATTTGCAGTGGTCTATTAATTGCAAGAGTTGAGGATAAAGTTGTAGATTTCTCGATCCAATACTTCACTGTTTCTCTGCACTAAACTGTTTTATGTAAACAAGCACCAATAGTTTAATTATTCCCCCTTTAGGTGCAACTCCCTTACCACCTTTTGCAGCATGAAGGAGCTTTAGAATAACAAACTGGGACTGAAGCTTTCTGGAAAGTTTAAAGTTAAGTAGTTAGGTCAGAGTTGGTCAGGGGCATCTGCAGGGGAGATAAAATGGACAAGCATTGATGGTGCATACACATACAAAGGAACGGGACATGGTTGTGACTGCTATTTTGACTTTTTTGACCCTGCCCTGTAGATGCCTCTGGAGTAGGTTAAAACTGTCCACAACCTTTGGGCAAGTAAAAGTCTATCCTGAATTTATCCTGATTCACCAAAGCCCAATCCTAAATAAAATACATTTACAAACCTGCCCTTAAATTTTTTTTTAAAGTAACCTAATGGGCTATCTTTTAACAGCCACCCCCAGCACAATTTAATGAAGAAACAGAGGAATATGGAATTGTGGTTGAAGATGTACAGTACAAAACTGGACTGCATTGGAAATGATGTGATCTGTCATCCCTGGAACAAGCATGCTTCCTTAAATGTTTTCTCTTCTTTCGCCTGAGATTTATTAGAGGGTTAATGAATGTATGAGTGGTATGACACTACACTATCCAGAGCAAAATATTACTTCTAGTGGTTTGATCTCAAAGAGATAAAAATGACTGTGAGTGGGTGAAATAGAGAGAGATGTGAACCCAAGGGCTATGGCTGTAAAATGAAAATTTATTGTGGAATGTTTCCCTCATGCATTTCAATAAGTGTCTTTTTCAAGGGCAAAAGAATCTTGCTCTCTGTTATTCTGATAGTAGTTGCTACTGCAGTTCATTTACTGGATTTCTAACAATTCTGGGCTCTCTACTCTGAAAAAAAAAATACAGGCTACTTGGCATTGAGCTCAACTCCTGATGGCTTGGTGGACATGCCCATGCTGTTTTCTTGATAATGCAGGACAGGTTTGACATTGCCTTTAAAAACAAAAACAAAAACATTTCAGTGTAGCCTATTGCACTGAGATTTGCTAGTGATCTCCTATCCCACCCAGATTAACTAGGTCCAACTCTGGGTTTTTTTGTTTTTTTTTAAGGCCAATGCCAGCAAATATATTTGGGGTAGTTAGTAAAAAGACTGCTTTGTGCTTTGCTTGTTAGAGAAAAAAATGGTAAAAAGAGGGAAGTATTATTTGTTTGTTTGTTCAATTTATATGGCCATCAACTTGCCAAGTGAGTCTATCTTTATTATGAGTATATAGATATCATATGCATCAAATAATTAGTCCATTCCATAATCTACATCTTAGTGTAAATTACAGGAGATAAGGAAGAAAAAGTGTTCCTTTCTGTATAGAAAGTTCCCATACATACATACATACATACATACATTTCATAAGTAATTTATCCAAATATATGCATTTTATAGAACTGTACTAAGTTTCAAGTATATTTGGAGAATACTTTCAGTCTGGTTACCATATAACATATTAGAATGAATGCAACTACGAAGTAACTTCTGTTAGCCAGATAATGGATTCAGTTGCACATGTCCCCATTCAGCTATAGGTTATAGCTAAGGTTATAGACATTTCTTAATGTTCACTTAATCTTTTGCATCAGGACATGAGAAAGTGATCCTCTCCCACTGTTTCACTGTTCATACTATGAATTTGGCTTCCACAATTATCCAGAGATTATTCTTGATGACAGTGAGATTAGCACATGGTCCAGCTATAAAATTTTATTCTGATGACTGCATTCCTTCTGAGACATGTAAACTTAAAGATATTTTTCCTAGTTTAAAATACGAACAAACAAACAAAACAACAAAAATAGAAGCAATTAAAATGTGCAAGAAAGGGAAGATATATTATGATATTTATGTCAGCAATCTTGACTTTGCCTTCCCATGGCACCTGCTGACAAAACTTTGGGGCGCTTTATTTTCCTAGCAAGGCCACAAAAAGATTACACTGAAGGGGTTGATTCATCAAGAAGCCCATGGGTATGCTGATAAAGCAATCTACCTTGTCCTAACATTTTTCCAATATGTTAAAGTCATTGCAATTATATGACAGGCTGATAAATCTGGTAAGGTAAAGGTAAAGGTTTCCCTTGACGTAAAGTCCAGTCGAATCCGACTCTAGGGGGCGGTGCTCATCTCCGTTTCTAAGCCTTGGAGCCGGCGTTGTCATAGACACTTCCGGGTCATGTGGCCAGCATGACGACTCGGAACGCCGTTACCTTCCCGCCGAAGCGGTACCTATTGATCTACTCACATTTGCATGTTTTCGAACTGCTAGGTAAGCAGGAGCTGGGATTAACAACGGGAGCTCACCCCGCCGCGCGGTTTCGAACCGCCGACCTTCCGATCGACAGCTCAGCGGTTTAACCCGCAGCGCCACCGCGTCCCTAAATCTGGTACTTTTGCACTATTTCAGATTTCTCCTGTGAAAAGCAATGTAGCTTCCTTTCTTGATGACTAAGACATTCCATGCATTTTTTATTCTTTCATGAGTGCTGGTTGCTCCTAGGATACAGCATCATTCATGGGACTCTTGCTGATTCAGCACATAGTCAATCCTGTAAAAGGACAAGCAAAGAATAAATAACATACCTCAGATCATCTTACTCATGAAAGCATTTTTCATTCAGTGAAGTGTGTTTAGCATCATATCAATATCACTTCTGTCCTTTATATTTTTTTAGAGATTAACTTAAAAAAAAACAAACCTCTAATCAGGCATTACTTACCAAAGAGGTTGAATAGATACAGTTGGGCTACAGTGTCAGGTTTCCCTCAGGTACAGTAGGGAATCTCAGCTGTCTAGACAATGTCCAATTCAGGAACTGTCTTGCATATCAGAAAGCTCACAGACATGACTACTAGCTGTGATGACTGAATGTTGCCTCCAGGTATGTTGGCACTCTGCCTTCTACTTGCTAGATTCATGAGAACAGCAATGGGAGAGGAGGGAGCTTTGATTTCCTATTTGTGGGCTCCCTAGATGCATCTAGTGGGTCACTGTGTGAGAAGAAACAGAGGCTAGATTCATTAATTCCCATTAATCCAACAGAACTATTCCCATCTGCCCAGTTGGATGCAGCACCTAGCCAAACTTACTTATCTCAAAAAGGTTAAGCAGGGTTGGACCTGGTAAGTACCTGGATGGGAAGCACAAGAAAATCTCAGAGTTGTAGGCTAGACTAGGAAGTTGAAAGAAAAGAAAAGAAACAGCCTGGAAGAAATCCATGGCAAACTGTTGCATATTGTTGCTAAGAAAACTATCTGTAAATGTCTCTATGTCACCAGAAACTGAGCTCAGTGAAAGGGAATGTTTACTATTTAATATAAAAATCTAAGTGGTTTTTAGGGGCAGCCTAGATAAAGGTGCAAAAGAATGTTTCTCTACAAATTGTGAAATAAAATAAAAAAGTGAATGCACAAATCAATTGAAATGAAACCTATCTGAGTTACTTAGCCAATTTGATTAGGAATTGTTTATATTGTTGGAGCTTGCTGTAGATATCACAGACAGTTTCCACAGATTCCTTGGACAATTGGAACCAAACACCCTATACAAATACTGTATATGTTTTAAATCATCTCCTGAAGCATTTCTCCTAGGGATCTTTGTTCTGAAATTGTGGCTGAAGCCAGAGCACTATATAAAACACTCATCCTAATTTTAACCCTAACTCAAATTCCAACAACATTACTGTACTATACATTCAATCACAGTTAGCGGAGATGTGCCTTTTTTGACCAAACAGACATAGCAACATGTTTCTTTCTGTTGGCTTGATAATTCATAGTGATGTCCACATGACTCCTTTTCTTGTCTTCTAGATACATCAATTGTGCAACAACCTCTTTCCACCTTCCTTCTGTCTGCTATACCAAAAAAGTTGGATGCTAGTGGCTACTCAAGTTAACATATGGAGTGACAGGGTAAATTGTTCCCCAAGTTTTCTGTTGATGCCATGGCCTTTTGCTCTGAGAGAAAACCCTCATGGCTTGGCTTATAACTTTACAATATCCCCTTCGCTACTGAATTTCTGCCTAGTTTCTGAGATTACCAATCATGCAACAAACCTCTGAATTGTGTTTTACTTGTGTTTTGGGATTGTTTCACTGTGGTGAAGGTGGTGAAAGGTCCCCTGTGCAAGCACCGAGTCATGTCTGACCCTTTAGGGAGACGCCACTTTCATGACATTTTCTTGGCAGACTCTAGTGGGATGGTTTGCCATTGCCTTCCCCTGTCATCACCTTCCCCAGAAAGCTGGGTATGCATTTTACCGACCTCGGAAGGATGGAAGGCTGAGTCAACCTGAGCTGGTTACCTGAGAATCCAGCTTCCGCTGGGATCGAACTCAGCTCGCGGGGAGTTTCGGTTGCAATACTGCTGCCTGCCACTCTGCACCACACGAGGCTCATCTGTTTCACTGTACCTCCTGCCAAATCTTCTAATCTCATTCTAACTTTGATTCCTATCTCAACTCTTGGAGACTCCCTTGGTCTTTTCCCATTAAAAAATAAGGACTTTCAATCCACTATAGGAAGTTTCTAATAAATGTTTTGAAACACTGACCTTCTAGCTTAGATTTAAATTAAATTTCTTGCATATAATCATACTGTATGGAGAATGGGTCAACACAGCTTATCTTTTTCCATTAAATCCTTAGTCTGACCCATGAACCTGTTTTGTTAAATATATTACATGTTGCATAGATTTATTCATTAATTCATCAGCAGCTTCTGTGAGATAAGTTCTTTCCCCTTTCAATAGACATCAGTAAGATGACTGATAAAGGCTTAATAATGAGATTATGCTTGAGGTTATAACATTTAACTAGAATATACTGTATGTATTATTATCTCCATTAAAAAAAAATGTGCCAAATGGGGTAAAGGAAGTTTCCTGTGTAGGATTTTTGCTGTTGAAGCATAATATAATTACACATTGGCTGCAGCTGGAATTATATTCAGGTAAAATACACACACTAAGATGATCTGTTTTCACTCTTCCAAAGTCTGAAAATTCAAAGCAGTCTTTGCAGGGCAATTTCATTAAAACTTGGAGATTAAAGCTACAATTTTATGCACTCTCACCTGAGAATATGATCTACTGGGCGTAGAATGTGCTGTTAAGATGTCTTCTAGTAATCAGATTGAAAATACTGCCAGTTGGCCAAACATTATGGCATTCAGCAGCATGTATACATTATACCCTATATGCCCAATGCAACCAATATAATTTTAAAATAGGGAAATAACATCATTCATCATTCATTTCAGCTAGTGATGTTAGTAATCTTTCAAATTCTACACATGATGTGGGATAAGGGAGGAGGCTAAATATCTTCCAGGGCTGTAATCCCAGTTTGAGCTTTCCTCCCAAAGAAAATGAGTGCTAAAGAGATTTTTGCCAAGACCCTGGTCTCCCTGGTAAAGTCCTGCGTCATACTTTACACAACTGGTTTATGTGGGCCATAGAAAAGCCTTTACAGATAGCCGTAGAGATAGAGATAGTCCTCGCTTAGCAATCAAAATTGGGACCAGCAACTCCATCACTTAGCCATGAGGTCATTAAGCAAAACATCAAGACCATGAATAGCTTATGACCTTACTTCCACTGCATCATTAAGTGAATCACCATGATCCTTAAACTAGACATCACATAACCATGACTTGTGATTTTACTGCCAGCTTCTCCATTGATTCTGCTTGTCGAAAGCCAGTTGTGAAGCATGCAAATGATGATCATGTGACCATGGGATGCTGCAACAGTCATAAATGTCCTCTGGTTGTAAAGCTCCCAAATGGTGATCACATGACTGCAGGAATGTTGTGATGGTCATAAATGCGAGGACCGGTTGTAAAGTTACTTTTTCAGCACCATCATAATTTTAAATGGTCACCAAGGCAGTCCTTAACTGAGGTCTACCTGTACTCTGACCAGGTGTGCTTCCTTCCTTCCAGCTGTGCTGGAGGGTAGATAGAAAAATGATTGGATACTCTTTCAGAATGATTGTGCCCTTCTGGGGATGGGGAGATAGAAAGAACTGAGCACATACTACTGGTTTGTCAATATTATGGCCATGCATACCATATATGCAACACTTATATTACACCCTTACTATTAGATGTTCCAGGTAAATCCAGGCATTTCTATATGCTGCTTTTATTATCTGTAAGACTGCTATCTTAACATACAATGTGGCATGTAAAATCAGGGAGATGCTGGTGCCTGCAAGAAGTTGAATTTCAGGACAATAACTATCTGGGCACATTCATGCTGTTTTCTTGGCATCAGTATTGAAGTTGTTGGCTATTGAAAACCACTAACTACTAACTAGATCCACCCTACTCTACACAAACAAGGTCATCCAGGTGCTGTCACCTGCTGATATAATATATACTACTTCATGTAATTCTAAAGTTACAAGAACCATGTATTTAAAAGGATAATATATTAAAATACTTACAAAAGCTTTACTAAAAGGCATACATTTGAGGATAGTACCAATATCAGAAGACTAGCAAATGCATGTATCTAAAGGCCAGTTGTGAAAAAGCTTTGAAGAAACATTTAATATAAAGGAATTCTAGTTATCAGACATTACAGTTGCCTCTACATGAACATAAAGACCTTCTACTTATTGCCAAAAGTAACCTACCTTTAGTGGAACATGGTGCACAGAACAGATACCCTTATGAGAAAAAAATAATCCTTTATAGTCAAACAGTATATTTAGATCTTTAACAAAGTTGCACTCTTATGGCACTCTATTCAGAAAGAAATCTCATTGAGTTCAAGGAGGGAGTTCCAACTAAGTGTGTGTAGCTGTCTCCCCCAACCTAGCACCATCCAGATACATTGGCATACAACTTCCAATGTTCCCAAACAATAGAGGGACCAGAATTTCACACCAAAATAGGCTTGCAGCCCCCATAATTCATTTGCAACCGGTACACATCATACCTTTTCAAGTGTAGACATGTGTCTTTATTTGTTCAAAAATGAACTTATTCAGTATATATCTGCAAGAGACTATTACTGAGAGGAAAAACTGGCCAACTAATCAAACCAACAGACACAAGTGTTAATTCTGAGCAAGGTGATGTTGTTTATTACTTATTTACTTAACTTACTTCATGGAAACATGCATTCAAAATCACTCTGTGATAAATTATTGCTTCATTTTTTATATAACATATGGTGGGTTGTACCAGATAGATTGTTTATCTTACTCAGATATTAATTCCATTCCTAATTAAAGCCAGAATGTGTAACAAGAGCATTTTAAAACAAACTTCTTTCACATGCAGAGAAATTTACTGCCTTCCAGAGAGTATGCACAAGGCTTATAAACTCTTGAATTTCACTTAGGCTCTCAAAATAAGGCATAAACACTGTGCTGAAATACTAAATTGCTCATATAATGCATACATATTAACAAATTACTAGAAGAATACACACGAAGTAAAGATTGGAAGAACCTGTGATGATTTGTGTTATAGTTAATTCTAAGAAATTATTGTTTGAAAAATATTAGAAAGTTATTATTTGTTGACCCATCACAAGATAATTCAATATTTCATAGACAGAACTCACATTTCCGTTTCTCTGTACTATTAAAGTTTGGTTGGTTAGTTAGTTGATTGATTGATACACCACCTTTCTCCTAAAGGGAGTATTTATAAAGGGAGTGAGTTCTCAAGTTCAAAAGTATATGGAGAAAAGCATTGCTGGGTAGATTTATATACACTTATTTTACTCATCAAGATCCAATGTCTTCAGAGAAAGCATCACATCTTTCTCAAAGATATATATAATAATACGTGCTTTTCTCATATAAGAGCATATTTAAATTTGAGATTGATCACAAATATTAGCATTCAAAACAAGGCCAGTTCTGGAATCAGTGAGGAGTAAACAGGATCCTCTTCTCTTAGGGGGGAAGAAAGAAGGGTGTGGTCCCCCACCCATAAATGGGATAAGAAGAACCAATAAAGTGATATTACTTCTTTCAGGGAGTGGAAACTATTCAACCAATTTGCCTATTGCTTATACTATGTGCCAAGAATGAAAAAAAAAATCAGATTAATCTGAGCCACAGAACACAAAGTAATTAATATGAGTGGAATATTGTTTGTTTGATTGATTGATTGTCTCATCGGACCTGGGAAGAACTTCTGAGAGCTCAAATGTTTGCACACTCTTTTTTTGTACTTTGAGTACATACTAATAGAATACTATTGCCTAACCAAAGATTTTGCATTGAAAAGAGTAGACTAGATACATTTATTTTTATTTTTTTCTGACTGAATGTATGTACTTGTTTAGATGTGTAGCTGGTTCTAATAAGTAAGCTGAATAACGGAAAGCCCTTAACATCCAATTAAAACAGTAAAGTAAGCTAGTCCCTGAACAAGTGGTCACTGTCTAGGCTGTTGAATTCAGGATCTGTGATCAGGGCTGCAACTGGAGGCGGGGGGCAAGCAGGGCATGTGCCCCAGGCGCCGCACTGGGGGGGGGGGAGCCAAAATGACAAAATAGTATTTGTATACTGAATGTTTGCCTCGGGGGGGGGCACAGAATCCATGTTTGCCCCGGGTTACACAGAGCCTAGTTGCCGAGCTGTCTGTGATACAAAATCAAAATATCCATACCTCAGAGAATGAGCATCTGGTTAAGCAGCAACTGAGATTTTATGACCTTTGTGCACTGACAAATCCATAGGCCATCACATATGAAAAAGTAGAGGACAGAAGGATAACATTGGTGATATATGTGACATCAGTGCTTATCTTCTTCATATAACGTTGTATTGTAATTTGGATCCTAGGTCTTGAATTTAATCCAACCAATGATGAAAGAGACCTGGCCAAGGCATCAATATTTTTTTCCCTAAAAGGTTTAGCTAAATGGGCAGAGCAGCTTTGAAGATCCCATGTGGGCAATTCCACCTTGTGACACCACTGAACTTAAAGGGGAAAAAAAGAGCCTATCAACAAGTGGTTAATTTGATTAAATGGCTCTCAAGTTCTGCACCAAGGTTGGCCAGATTAGCTGATTATTGTGATAGAGTACAACTGAGAATAAATTATGATAAAACAAAGATAGTGGTCTTTGATAAACGTAATAGATGGACAATTAATGCCGAACAAAATGAGTAATGCCCCTCTATTAAATATCTAGGTACAACCTTTTGTAAGTTTCTTATATGAAAAACACATTTATCCACCATTTTAGTAACTGCTGAACACACAGTGGGAGCTATCCTAACATTTTTCTATTCCAAAGGAGGGCAGCTGACAACCCCTGCACTTAAAATATTCCAGGGCAAGGTGTTGTATGGAGCTAAGATATGGGGGTAGGATGAGAAGGTTATTGGCCAATTGAAAGTCCTCAAAAGCAACTTCATAAGGAAGATTTTGGGCTAGATATAACAAGATCTTGATCTGTTCTTATATCTAGCACTCTTTTTATGCTTTTCTTTTATTGTTATTTTGCTTTATTGTATTTTATGTTACATCATTATAATCTATGGTTACAACAATAAACCTATTTACTCACTTACTTACAATTTGATTAACTGCTTTTCAGGAGAGAGAAAGAAAGAAAGAAAAGAAAGAAAATGGAGTTTTGGTGGACGTTCGTCTGAGGACAGCATTGTGTTCTGATTTGTTCTGAGATCCAGGGAACAATATTGATTGCTCTGCATTTCTTTTCTATAGTTACTGAAGATGCCTCAGGCAAAGTGATATAAGCTGCAGCATATCGTTAAAATGCTGTACTCAAGAAGAACGCTGTCAAAAGCAATTAATAATGCAGGTGAAATTTCTACTACAGCTCCTTTTCTACAAAGCAAGTTGTGACACTTTTTAATTTTAAAAGCCATGGTAAACTTACACCTTGAATATGATAATACCATCATTGTTTATCATAAGGTATCTAATTTTGGCAATTATGTCATTTCATTCATAGAACAAACTTTCAGCAAATTCCATGATCATTTTTGCCCAGAGCAGGCATATTCTTAAAATCACTTAGTTGTGATGGATGGACATGGCTTTTAATGAAGTTGACAACTGAATAAGTGTACTTTATTCATCTAGACACATCTTGAAACATGAGTTATATCAGTTTATTCAAGACAGCAGTACAATGTATACAGTCACATAGACTTTTTCCGGAGCATATCCCAAACCTATCTTTTGCCCTTACATTCAATAGGGCATGTTGCAAATTTAAAAATAATAATAATACAGTTCAGATCAATCAATAAGCTCATAACCAGTAATTAGTTAGGAGACTGCATGAAAGATCACAGATGAAATGCTTCAGTCAAAGCACCCCAAATAAATATTGCTACATCATGAATTTACTCAGTTGAAATTCACTGAGTTTGGAAGTTACATTCAACTGAGAATGAGAATAACTAGCTTCCTTCCAAAATCAATTATGTCTCTTTAAGTAATCAGTGTCTTGCATTTACCTTGATATGCTGTTAATCTCAAGTGACTAATGCAGAAAAGAATGAATGAAACAATGAAGAAAAAATTGATTATGAGACATTGCTATGTGACAATGGGTTATACCTACATGGGAAATAATGATAGCTCAAAATTATAGCATATATTTTGCTTTAATTTCTTTCATGTTCAGGAAATGATAAATCCTGCCTGAAATCCTGGAAATTTGCTGGAAGGAAAGCTTCCTTTCTCTCCTGCACCTAAAAATCCCTCCTTTCTAGGTCCATTGCTTATCTGGTGCTGGAGAAGTTTGATGAAATGCAGATGGAAGAGGCTGAAATGTTTTTTTTCTCTTGTGAATATCCATAAATTAACTTTTCTTAAAATTTAAGTCAATATACATATATTTATATGAAAAACATGGAATGCTAAGGGCCATGCTATACTTAGGATGGATGAAACAGAAATAATACTCACTAATGAGTAAATTAGACAATATACAGTTTTAAGTACAGTGTTATTTCACAATGTTTCTCATTTTATTTATTGAACTGTAAACACATGGTGACTTGGCTGGGACTTAGACATACAAGAATCTGAGGGGGGCAATCTAACTTTTTCCTTCCCCAATCCATTGTTTTTACAAAGAGGTTAAAATAATTGCATGTCTGTGGGTTTAAAAAGAAACTATTTTTAAAACTTCACAACTGTGTGAGAATATTTTTTAAAACAACAGAGAAGTGTCACATACTGTCATCTTGAATCAAATTAGACCATCATGTCCTTATACATAAGTAAATAAAATTAAAACTGGAGCAAGGTGACAAACAAATTGCCCATCAACTAATTTAGTCCTAAATCATTCCCTTTTCAAAAAAGAAAATGGTGCATTTTGTTAAAAATAATCCTGTTTATTTAAAAACATCTATCCTCAAAATGAATAAAGAAATAGATGAAGTATTGAACTCAGTCTCTCATCCCTTATTTCTTATTTTGCTCTTTCGTATCTAACCAGCCATGATAACAAACATGGAAAAATTCAGTTTCCATAGATGTGCTTCAGAAAACTCAAGCAATACAATGTGGTGTTATTAACATATGCATTTTGCTTAACAATATAATATACCACTGTGCATTTTATCAAAAACATTTGATGCATTTTTTTATCAAATCATAGGCTATCTGAAATCACATTACACTGCTACAGATACTCCTTTTCCTACTGTCAAACACAATGACTGTGTCCCATGGCTAAGTGCATTTGACTGCAGGCTTAAGCGAGGAAAGTTTTGACGCAGAAATAAAATGAAATTCTCAAGAGTTGGATAGCGATGGATGCATATTGTATTTCTATTGACATTGTTTTGTCTCTGTGTGTGATTACTATTGTACTGTAGTAGCCTAATGTTAAATTTTGTTTACACTGACTGATTCAATCCAAACACTTCAGTCTGGAATTTGAGCATTTAAAAGGACTTGAAATACTAGATGGAATAACCTGCCTTTTTCTTATTTTAGGGAAAACTAAACTTATCTGTGTCCTCTGATCAACATCAAAAGCTTTCAATGGTTTAATATAGTGAAATGTATGTAAGCCACTTAGAGTTCAGTTGGATTGAGTGGCATATAAAACCCAGTAAGTAAGTGAGTAAGCAAATAACCTATGTTATTTACTTCAGGAAAAGTGGGATTTTAAAATTCACTCAGCCTCAAGCTTTGTTCAGATTGTAGTAAACTGAAGAAGTCTAGATCCACTGTCCTGTAATTCTGCTGATGTATTGATGGTAGGATGAAAGAAGTGTTAGTTAATCAAAAGGAGTCTGGTTGTATCTTTTCAGACTAACCAATTTTATTAAAAGGCATAAGCTTTTTTGAACTACAGCTCAGTTCATCAGATGCATGGACTGGCTAAATAGATGTAGGATTTAAATAGGGATGAGGTGGAAGACAAAGGAGAAGGAAGACAGGGTGGTTATGCAAATGCATTTTTGTGTTTTGTTCTGTTTTTAAGATCCCTAGAGCTTTGTTCATAGCTCACTGAGGTGAAGAATGGCTTCTCTCTTGCCTTTGAGTGAGCTAGTATCCTAGTAAAGAATTTACTATGTGAACCAGCAACACTAATGATAAGATATGAGGGAATTTTCTTCTCTGTATCACTGCTAGAGTATAAAGAAAATTCCATGTCTTAACCATCCCTAGTTTTAGGACAAATTTGTTTTGTGTCCTAAACTAAAGCTTCCATGATTATTCAAAATAAAAATAAAGTATTTAGCTGCAGTGTTACACTAAGCATACTTCCAAATGGCTCTCTGCCTTGTTCATTGTGAGATGTGAGAAGGAATCTGGTTCAATGCTTCATTCCCTGAAATTTAAAAATCTGATTGTATTTAGGTTGTGTTTTACTACAATCAATAGAATTTACCAGAAGAATCTATAGAATTATTTTCACATGTACTGCTGCCATGTCCGATATTACCCATCCTATACCTGTTCTTCCGATTCTTGTGTATTTGTTTTAATCCTTCCTTAAACAAATATTTATAATTATGTATGCTGAAATTACTTGTATTAATTTTGTTTGTTTCTAAGGGGCCTGGTGTAGTGTATTAGTTTAGGTAGGGCTACCAGATGTGTCCTGCACAAATCCAGATGACCATTAATTGGCAGCAACAGGATACAGAAAATTCTAAATATCGTAGCTTTTGTCAAGGTCCTGATTTAAAATGAAAGAGATCTAGGTTCATACCTACCTTTACAAAACCTTGATGTGTGATTTTAGGCTGATCGCTATCTCTCAGCTCAGCCTGTCTTTCAGGATTATTTTTATGAGGATAAATTTGGAGTAGAAATTGTTAATCATGGCACTGGAAGAAATCCTGGAAGGATATCCTGGAAGAAAAGCAGGATATACTGTATATCTAATAAATAGACCAAACAAACAGCATCATTTTAGCCATTTTTTTCAATCCTTCCAGTATAAACTTGAATCCTGTATTGTTTTTGACAATATTGACTGACTCTCCCAATTTGGTGATCTCTTCATCCAAGCCACTTACAAATATGTTTAATGACACCTGCCTAGGACAGAACCTACAGAATCCATAATGTCAATTCTGTAGAAAAGATGAGATGCTGTTGATAGAGAACATTGTGGAGGTAATTCATCAACCAGCTATGAAGTCACCTAATAGTCTCATTCTATTGTCTATGTCAGTAAGTGTCATGTTCACCATTTCAATGTTAAACGTACATCGTAACGTTTTGCATGTCATTTGGCTGATGCGTGTTTAGGTTGGGAGGGGAGGAGGATTCTGTCTCCTGGGATGTTATCTGTATTCAGCTGGATTGGAATGTGTTTGGGTTATTTCGTGTGTTCAAGGTTTTCTTCCCAGGACATCAGCAGAAATTGTCACCAGCACCTGCGGTGGGGAATTTGAAACGGTTTGGACGAGGGGAGGGATTACGTTCGCACCGAGGGTTTTTAGTTTGTATTTGGCGCGCTTTTGCTCATTCTCAGCTTTCTCTGTATTTGCACACTATTCTTTAATAAATCAGATATCATTAAGCTTCTACTTGTGAGTCTGGTTTTGTTAGGGTAGGCAATCATTACAGTAAGAAAATTGTGAGGGATCTCACTGAAAGTCTTGCTTAAAGTTAAATTATTCTATATTTACAGTATTCCTTTGATCTATTAAGTTAGCAGTAGAAAAAGAAATTACCAGGGCATGAATCCTTGAAAACTCCATGCTGCTTCAGTGCTTTCATTATTCTTTTCTGCACACTAACACATTTCTTCATGATCTCTCTAAATATTTTCAAGGTATAAGATTTACATTTACCAACTGTAAATGTCTTCTCTGTACCTTTTGAAGGTGCAGACATTTGCTCCCCTTTGGGCACTTACCCTTTTCTTTAAGGATCCTCAAAAAATATAATGGCAAGACAAGAGCAACTCAAAGAGCATGTCAGAAGATTAAAAATGCATCTACTATAGCCTATTGTTCTTATGATGTCTGACAAAATGGATATGAAAAGGCTATAGTCAGATGTGGAATACAGATGCATCAGCTTTACCTTTTTTCACATTTTTTTTTTTTTTGCAATCAATGAAACTTTAGAAGTAATAATATTATGAAGGCAAAAGTGTGAATTTTGATTAGTTCTTATTTAAAAAGTATGACATAAAATTCTCATCTGCTTGTACCGGACAAACACAATGCACACATCTGAGGCTGCCATTGGAGATGATCCAGAAGCTATAGCTGCAACAAAATGCAGCAGCCAGATCCTCATTAGCCAATCCTATTTTGAAGTTGTTACATTGGTTGGCAGGTGGCTTTCCAGACAATTCAAAGTGGTGGCCATTACCTTTAAAGCCTTTATGCTGCAGCACTTCAGGTACGTATGTCAGACAACATCTTGCCAAAACTGAAACTGCCCATCCAGCTCATTCATTAAGTGAGGATCTGCTGCAGGTCTCTACTTGCAAGGTTCATGGGGCATGTGCCAGTTTTGACCTCCATTTTATGATATACCATTTCCTGGAGATGTGGGTTGCTCCCACCTTGCTGGCATTCCATAAGGAGATCCAAGCAATGTTATTCTAGTGCATATTCAGCCCTTAGATTAGAAAGGTATCTGCCTAAGCCATTTCTGAATGTTATCTCATAGTTCTGTACATAAAGAAATGTTTTAGCCCTTTTTGCCTAGCTAACAGTTTCTGCATATCTCCATCAGGGTTATCTTCCTTACTGTATACATTAGTAAAGCCTGTAAGGAAAAACAGTTGGCAATCTTTATCCAGTGCCTTACTTGGTTGAATATATATGGTTTCAAACAGCAGTAAGAACTAAACACTAACTTTCACTTTCTTACAAATTGAGATTAGATAATTTCTAACTCTCTGCAGTGTGTTTAAAATTACATTTGTGAAGGTCTCATTTTTAAAATTGAAACTAACAATTTTTGCCCCAGTGGCTGATCATGGCACAGTGCAAATACAATCAGTTAGTTTTCTTTTATCCTTATTTAGTTCACTTTTACAAATAACACCTACTAATAGATTAAATATGGCAATTATAGAAGAAAGGAGTTGTAGTTAAAAGAGTCTGCTCAGAAAGTCCCTGAAATAATAATCTCTATTTCAAGAAATTTAAGAAATTCAGTGGACTCATTAATTATCCTTTTGTATCTTGAAGATCAAGTAGCAAATTGGACATTTCTACTGTATATTTTTTTCATTACAAAAAAGTAAAGAAGATTTGATTTCCTTTCTTAGAGCAAGGTTACTTCTTCTGATTCAGAAGCTAACATTTATTTATTTATTTATTTATTTAGTTAGTTAGTTAGTTAGTTAGTTAGTTACTAATAGTTGCCCATCTCAAACCAAGTGACACTTTCCAACACTCTTCCAACTTGTGTGCTGAGATGAACTTCTGAATTTGATTCATACACAATATTTGTTTTCCTGAGACATTCCATTATTCCAGCTGTAGCCTCGTGCTTGTAAGGGAGCCAGGCAAACAGGATATTCTGAATTTTTGTCAATGATGCAGCTAGCATAGAATATGATCTTCGTAACCTACCAGACTGGCAAGGAGCACCATTAAAGGTAGAGAACCTGAGGCCCTGCAGATGTGGCTGAACTACAACTGTGCCACCCAGCAATGGCATGGCCAATAATTACAGGTGCAAATATAGAAACATTTGGGGAATCACATGTTCCCTATCCTTGAGCTAAAACCCTTCACAGTATTTACTTTCTCAGTAACCAACATGGTATCGTTGAAACAGGTCCTCTGGTATATATCATGTGATGCCATAGTGTAGTTCTTGCTAATCCTTTTCTAATCTTTGCTCCACATCACTAGATGCAGTTTTCATAAATAGAGGAATCTGGAACACAAAAAATGTCATGGTTCAGGGATGCTGGCTTAGACACCTTTTTTGCTGTCACCTGATTTGCTGCTCCCCTCTAAACTGTACCCCCAATATTTGTATAACCATAATACTGTGGTCAACCCTACACAACATAAAACAGGGAACAGTTCTATTCTAGGGTAAAACTGATCCTGTCATATGCTATAGGAGTCTGGCAGGCATATCTAGTATAACAATATATCAAATTACACATAAAACTTGTCTATTCTTGTAAAATATTATGGTATCTATGCCAAAGAGAAACATGTATTTTTTATTAGTAGAAAAAATGCCTTTAAACATTTCTTGAATTCAATCCTTGATAGCCCCAGTAGCAGTACTTTTCCAGTCTCTCAATAATGTTTTCTTGACTAATCCCAATGCCCGAAATAACCAAAACACCTTAAAAACAATAAAATTCCATGATTTTGGATATAATTCAAAGTTGCATTCACATCTTTTTACTGAAAACATTTATGCATGCATCTACTTATGTATGTTACAATATTATTCTAAAAAGAAACTATAAGTCATACATATCAGTAATTTCAACTTTAAAATATTTTTTTAAAATTTTATGATATAGATATGAAGTCAATTTAATTCAAACAATAAGCAATTATAGCATTTCAGGCTTCTTTGAGACTCCTGGTCCATATTTAGCAATCAAAGATAATTATATTGCCACTATACTATATTAGGCAAAGAAAATTTTATCTGAAGTCATTGTTATTTCTTTAAAAGATAATTATAAAATTATTGATTTAAAGTAACAATTCTTGATTTTGCCTATACTTTCCAACAGAACATCTTACCATCTATTTTATAGTAGACTTTTTCATAAAGTTAATATTAATAAGATTCAGCATCAGAATCTAATCTATGTCCCAATCAGGCCCAAATATAGTTGCTGGCAAACCACAAAGTGAAAAACCCTCTTTGTTACATGCTTTCTCAAGTAATTGCCAAAATCTTAACACAAATAAATAATAACTTTCCAATAAAGCCAATAAAGTTTAATATTAATTTAAATTCTCATTTTACATAAATATAGATGATAAATACATACACCTTTGCTGTTTTGATGTTATGTAGCACAGAAGATAACTGGGGAGAGGGGATTTTTACAGGAAACAACTGTTTTAACAACAATTGTTTTTAAGTCTTACGGAATAATACCTTTGAATTCTTATGCAACAATTTTAAAAAGAGATAAATAATGCAAAATGCCAAAACTAGAGTCCTGATCTATTCATTTATTACAGCCTTAATTACAGTATTAAAAAACTGACTTTTAAAAATCTATGGATGAAAGTCTTTAAATATCTTATAATGAGGCCTTGAGTGGAATTATTCCAGCTCAAGGCCTTCCATTCCACTGGAACAATTCATCCCATCGTTACCATCAACATTAGTTGCTAATTATAATCTGAGTGAACATGCTGAACTTTAATTGAAATCAAAAGCTGCTTCTCTGTCATTTCTCTGGTTTCTAGAAATAGCTTGATGGCAATTACATACTTGTACAAGAATGTTGATGTATACTCTAGAAATTCTAGTTTTGCTATTGAACGGGAACATCTGTTAAAAATACTATGTGTGGTTAGACAGGTCCTTCAGTAGTTTTCAGCTTCTTCAGTTCTTTCTTCTCTGTTCCCCAAACAACTCTCAATTTTTTTTTTTTTAAATCCGTTCAGTCGTGTCCTATTCTCGGGGACTGCCTGGACAAGGCCCTGCAGTTTTCTTGGCAAGATTTTCTAGAAGTGGTTTGGCCTTGCCTCCTTCCTAGGGCTGAGAGAGAATGACTGGCGCAACGTCACCCAGCTTTCATGCTGGCAGGACTAGAACTCACTGTCTCCCAGTTTCTTGCCTGATGCCTTAACCACTACACCAAACTGGCTCTCATCAAAATTTTAGGTACATTTAAAATGAATTTTCCCTTCTAAAAACTTGATGTGATTTTATATAATGCATTGATAAACACTGCAAAAAAGGGAAACTATGCATATAGCTTTGTAGTGTTGTTTTAAGAAGAGTCTTGGTGCAGTGATATTTTATAATGAGAAAAAGTTCCTTCTCTCCTCATCCCTTTTTTTTTTTTTGCAGTGTTTTATCAATGTGCATATAGTACGTACAACAGTATATCCTGGATACGAATGAACTAAAAACTGTAAGATAAGCCTCATGCTCTCCTCTGAGCTTAATTTTAAATATTGTCCAAGATCATTGACCATTCAAGAAGAGTAAAATGCAGCAGAACAAAATAGACAAGCCTGATAGAGATGATTAAATGAAAAATGTTGGTGGAATGTAGCCTTGCTATTAAGCAACATTCAAATAACAAGCATACTTTTTAAATTAAGGATAACAATATATCTATCTATAGACAGAGGTAAATATATACAGTATACAGACATAAACACAGACAGAATCACTGAAAATTTAACTAATAAGACTCAATTCTTAATTTTTTTCTCTTTTTTCCTTTTTTGCTTGATGAACAAGTTTTGAAACAAGATAAACCAAAATACCAAAATAAACCATTTTGAAGAAAGACCATTTCTAACTTTGAGAAAATTGGGATGAATTTTCAAGGAGATTCAACTAACAACCCTATCAACATCCCCAGGAAAATTCCTTAGACCTTTTATAAAAGTGTTTTTCAACAGATGCACAGTATCATCCTGCCTACCTGGCTTGTTTACCTTTTCAAATGATTCCTTATAACTGTTGATTTTGTAACTGAGAGTTTTCCCTCTCTACTACCATATGCATCCAAAATGTCTATCAGTGAATTACTCATACTGTGTCCTATAAATTACAGGAGCACTTTGAGAGTCTTGAATAATCGTTTTCTGTGTAGCAAAATATGGAGGGGTGTGAGTGTTTCCTGGCAACTGTGCAGCATCTTCCTTCCACAGCAAGATACAAGCTGCACTAAATTGAAATCAGGCAATGCTTTTTGCTTGCTTGTTTGTTTGTTTTAATGAAGCAACCGTCACATTCTGTTTAGAGCTGTAAATCAAATCCTTCTCTTGAAGTCCTTCTTGAAGTCCTTCTCACACGTTCAAGAGAAATGAATGTGATATAACTAGATTGCTACCATTCTGGAGTCAGAATGGATTTTTCTACATGTAATCTGAGCCATTGTGGCATCAGTATAAGTATTAGGGTGACTTCTATACTTTACAACTTTGCCTATTTCCTTCTAGAACAGTGTTTTTCAAACCTGGCAGCTTTAATATGTGTAGACTTCAACTCCCAGAATTTCCTAGCCAGGCAGCTGGGGAATTCTGGGAGTTGAAGTCCACTCATCTTAAACTTGCAAGTTTAAAAAACACCGTTCTAGAGGATAAGCTGATGATGACCTAAAATAGCTTACACAGAAACTAGCTCATTTTCCAAAATTGCTTTTCGGTCATCAGTCATTTCTGACTCTTTGCAACCCAATAGGTATCGCCAGTAACTCCTTGTAAGCTTATGCTTTGGGTCATTAGTCATAATATTTAGCTACCTGGTCTTCTAGCAGCCTCTTTTTCAATTTCCTTCCATTTTTCCATGCATTTGGGTCTTTTTCAATAATACCTCAAAAGCAGGATTCTCCCTTTGGGGGAGAAAGAAGGGCCAATGGAAGGAGTTCTTTCATGATTTCTTCACTCAGGAAATAATTGAAACATTGAAAACCAAGGCGGTTGCAGTTCAGAAGTGGAAGACAAGGTAATATATATACTTACACCTTGGCCAATGTGTATGATAACATCACATGCATTTGAACTGAAATTCTCTTCTCCTTTGAAAGTAGTTTTGCAAATAAATTTTCTTTCATCAAATTGAATGAGAAACAGTAAAAAAAAAAGCAGAAGAGTTTCTCTGTCTATCACTACCTGAAATGCACATGAGGGCAGCATGCAAAATGTAGGTGTGGCCAAAAAAGCAGGACAGGAGATTAGCAGAATGTGAGATAAATATTTTTGAACAAATAGAGTCTTATTGGAAAACTAAACGGTCGATGGTAGGAGACTGTCTCACAGAAAGGAGGGGCAGAGAAGTATGAGAATTTAGATGACAGCACTAAGGGAAAAGGGGATGGAGATGGAAAAGAGGTTACACTTTTTCTTTCTTATTCTCTTTTCAAAGCATGAGGGGAAGGTGGTCCCAGAATCTCACTGACCTCAGAAAAAGAGGCAAGCAAGACTTTTTTTTTTATCTAGAGCAAAACTTCACTGCAGATGGCAGGCACATTCTTCTTCTTTTCTTTCCAAAAGACATACAGTAGTTCCATATCACTGAAATACTCTATCTTTGGGCATGATTTGCACCAACACAAACATTTGGGGATACTGACACTGAGGATTTTTATTAATTTGTTTGAAAGCATCAGCCTTCCCTCTTCAACAACACAACAAATCTTATATGTGTGTACCAAATTTGTGGGTAGAATTGTATGGGAAAATCCATTTGGGATATGATAACTGCAGAATGTTAATGTAAACATAGAACTAGAGTCATTATTTGGTACTTAGCTGGAGAATCTTATAAACCTTGTGAAATAAAAATAATAATTAATTAATTGTAATTTATTTAGAAAACTCTGCTCCCCTTTCCTTTCTTTCCTTCCCGTTTGCCCTATGCATGTGCTGATATTCTCCATTGTATATGTTCACTGATGTCCAGTTCATATGTGGGCAGTTAATTCCAAGGTCTTATTTAATTTGCTGTTAAATGTTCATGTTGTTAACAAATCTAACTGCTGAAACAAGAAATTAATTCACCCCACCCAGGGCATTTTGCATGTCTTATCTGCAGTGTAATTCTGTTCATTTGGCAGCTTTTTATGCACAGAAGAAAAGTAATAAAATTGTCATTCAGTAGGGTTTTAAGTCTGAGTCTTTTATACCATGGACAGAGTTTAAGACTTTTACTACAGTGACAATGAGAACACCATAGGCAGATCATATACTATTTAATTCTGCATTGTAGTGGAGCCCATTTGTAATGTTGTTGTTTACAACTATTTTTAAATAGTTCTATTGTTTTATATCCATGCAAGATTTTACCTGTTTGCAATGCAATCTCCTTTCTTTTCTTTCATATCAATCTCTGGGTCTCAAATTAACTAAAATAAAACTCAGATCACATATAAGCTGTGCCTTGGTTTCTCCTTATGAACATATTAGGACATCTACCCTCAATTTCTGAAAAAAAAGCCCTGAGTGTTTTGTTCCTGACAGTCCTTGGGAGAACCCATTAAGTGTTTCTCCTCCACATACTTTTCCTTTACTCATCGTTCCCTTACTTCTTCTCCCTTTCCCTTCTTTCTCATCATTTTATTACTGCCAATAAAATGAACTTCCCAAGACTGTTCCTTTCTTGAATTTGATTTTCTCCCAGATAATTCTCTACAGGTAGACCAAAAATTTCAGGAGATAGGAAAAAGTCTTTATCCCCTGTTGCATGGCTAGGACACTTGCTTGGTTAAATTCTTTACCTCTGTTTTTCACTCTTGGAGAGAGATCTGGAAATATCATTTCATCTTTTTTTCATCATATTCCAAGACATTTCCCTTCCGAGCTGACTGCAATATATTAACCTCTGAAAAATATCCACTCAGAATTTGAACTTCAAGAAGAATTATACTTTGAGGGCACACAAACAGATGTGTTGATAAAACCATTAGTCTAACTGGAATAGCTTTTGAAAACATTTCTCCATAGTGACCACAACTGATAGTTTATGTGACATATAAGGGAAATTCAAAACACAGTTCCCTCTGCCCACAGTTAATTCCAGTGTATTTCACTTTGAAAAACCAACTCCTCTCCTCCCCTCCCCTCCCCTCCTTGTTATGTCTAGATCTTCCAGGCTTTTAATGCTACTTTAAAGCTAGACTGGTGTGGAATTCATAATATTCTGAATTTCAGTAACATGCTAAATATGAGTGAATGTGATCCAATACTCCAAAAATCTTGAATTTCCCCTGGAATTATCTTCCAAGTTCTTATAGTATAAGAACAAGAGGCTCATTTAGTGGGGCGGGGGGGGGGGAAGTACCATACACAGCATACCTATCTCAATGGAACTAAACCATCAACATTGTTTAGTGTGTTACTATACAGATTTCATACACTGATCAAGTACGAAGTATAATTGTCTTTCCTAAATGGGTTCATGTCACAGCTTATAAAACATTACATAGAATAGAAATACTTTCAAGTTCATTTTGAGCAATTTATAGTAAAAGGTTTCAGAGTCTCTAGACCTTGATCATCACATTTAAGGGAAAAAATGGGAAATCTGATGAATAGAAAGGAAAGCAAACACTTGAGCAACCAACTGGACAGTGAGTCATTTTGCCTCTCAGATAAACTAATGCCTTCTTTCCTGCCTAAATATAGGAACACTATTTCTTGCAGCTGTTAGATTGATCAGAAAATAAATATTTATAAGGAGAAGAGTGCTTCTTTCAGGCCATGTGAGTTAAGATGAATTATTTTCTTCTGTTCCTGACAAGTTGTATTAGCTTGCTGACAGCCTAAATTATGGGACATCTAACAAGTGGCTGTTCTTCATTCATTTAGTCGCTTCTGACTCTTCATGACTTCATGGACCAGCCCACGCCAGAGCTTCCTGTCGGTCGTCAACACCCCCAGCTCCCCCAGGGATGAGTCCGTCACCTCTAGAATATTATCTATCCATCTTGCCCTTGGTCGGCCCCTCTTTCTTTTGCCTTCCACTCTCCCTAGCATCAGCACCTTCTCCAGGGTGTCCTGTCTTCTCATTATGTGGCCAAAGTATTTCAGTTTTGCCTTTAATATCGTTCCCTCAAGTGAGCAGTCTGGCTTTATTTCCTGGAGTATGGACTGGTTTGATCTTCTTGCAGTCCAAGGGACTCTCAGAATTTTCCTCCAACGCCACAGTTCAAAAGCATCTATCTTCCTTCTCTCAGCCTTCCTTATGGTCCAGCTCTCACAGCCATATGTTACTACTGGGAACACCATTGCTTTAACTATGCAGACCTTTGTTGTCAGTGTGATGTCTCTGCTCTTAACTATTTTATCAAGATTTGTCATTGCTCTTCTCCCAAGGATTAAGCGTCTTCTGATTTCCTGACTGCAGTCAGCATCCACAGTAATCTTCGCACCTAGAAATACAAAGTCTTTCACTGCTTCTACATTTTCTCCCTCTATTTGCCAGTTATCAATCAAGCTGGTTGCCATAATCTTGGTTTTTTTGAGGTTTAGCTGCAAGCCAGCTTTTGCACTTTCTTCTTTCACCTTCATCATAAGGCTCCTCAGTTCCTCTTCGCTTTCTGCCATCAAAGTGGTATCTTCTGCATATCTGAGATTGTTAATGTTTCTTCCAGAGATTTTAACTCCAGCCTTGGATTCCTCAAGCCCAGCTTGTCGCATGATGTGTGGACAAACGATCAAAGTGGACAACGATCAAAAGAACCTACATTAGAAAATATTAAACAGCTCAGACCTTCATGTTCATTGCTCAGGAAACCTGATGCACTGCATCATCACAGAATACCATGCCTTTCTGACTAGATTTTAAATACAAATATTTTTAAAAGAGCCATTCCTCATAGGGAAAATAAACATAAGCAATAATAGATTCATTTTAATTATCTTTATTCAGTCACATAAGTATTTTCAGTTTAAACACAGAGTATCACAAATAGAAAATCTATGAATAAGTGAATGTGAACACAGTTTGGAGCTTCACTGAACAAGACATAGGTAAAATTAAATCCAGTTTCCTAACTATTAAAGGTATGAGGTATAAAGTATGATTATTACTTAATTAACAATTAATTTCACACTGATACAAATAGACAGGTGTTGTCAGGGTTTAGGTGAAGGAACTACACTGAGCCAGGAATGAAGCTCCAATCTTCATTGTTTCTACCATACAAACAGAATCTTGCCAGACTGAGCAAAACTAGCAGGCTGTCAGGGAAAAAACCCAGAAACTCCAAGGCGGGTCCTGCCTGACCTTCTTGGCTGGGCACCCAAGGTCTTCTACACTGTGCATGCATTTTTCCCCTTGGAAGGTGCCCCCTCCTTCCTCACCTGCGATCTCCATAACAGGTATTTTATTTAAAAAATTGCAGCTAACAAAATGATAAAATCATAGCATGGAAGGGCTGGAAGGGATCTTCGAGATCATCTAGTCCAAATCCCTGCCCAGTGCAGGAATCCAATGCAACACAATCCATGATAGATGGCCATTTGCTCTCTTTTTAAATTCATCCAGTGTAAAGGAGTTTGCCACCTTGCAACAGTCTGTTCCCCTGCTGAAAGGCTATTCCAGTTAAGGGTTTTTTCCCTCATACCTGAAGCCAATTTAGTGGCCTGCTAGAACCACTGAAATGGAGCAGAGCTAATTAACACAGCTGAGAAGGTGACGCAGAAAAAGAATCTTATCTTAAAATAGCTTCAATGAGCATGTCAGAGAAACACAGGTTAAAGAATCACACGCTTAGACAGATTAGGTTAAGAAGTAAAAATAACCTTACTGACTTTATTGTTGCTTCTGTTGTATCCATCTTGGTGGAAAAGATTAAGTTCCTTTGTTCTTCTTTTCTTTCTAAATACTTAGTTTGCCCTAAACTTTCAGCCCTACAGCTGCCAAGAGCTGCGTGGAAGAAAGGGGCAGAATTCTTCATCAAGGCCTGAGCATGTGGCCCTGATGAATGGAGAGCAGAGCAGCATGCTTGCTTCTCCCTGGGTGGAAGGAGAAAAGAGAGTGAGAGGAAGTGGGAGTGGCAATAAACAGCTTCCTCAGAGTTGCATTGTGGGAGAACTCAATTTACATGCTAATTCACATGCTAATGTGGCATGCTGGATTTGCCAGGACTTCCAACAATACCTAACCAAAATCTACAGTATTTCCTTATCATTGAAATTCATAGTTTCATCTTCTACAGCCACCATGAAAACTCTGCCTTGTCTTCTCATTCATGGCAGCCAAGTATTCCCAACCACACCTTTACTTACTTTGTCTTGCTTTGCCTTCCTCTTTGTGTCAGTTGTCCTGCTTAGGTCTAACTGAACAGTCTCCTTTGGGAGGAAGACTGAAGCAAAGGAGAGGATGGAGGGATTCTGTCCTCTTCCCAGCACCTGTTACTGTTCTGTCCCTTATGGTTTGTTTTCCTTCCCTTGTGAACCTAAGTTCATGTTATGCTTTAGCCTTTCTGATTTTCTTCCTGCTATTATTAGCTACTTGCTGATGTGTCTCCTTAGTGACTACACTCATCTTCCACATCATATATCTATATATGCACAGCATTTATTTATATGTACAGTTGTGAGGGAAAATTTGATTCCTTTTGGAAGTTCTGGGTTTTTTTTTTAATATCTTTGCTACTGAATGTTATCTGAGCTTCATGCGGGTCCTTCTGGTGTATAGAAGAGGTCTGAGTGAACAAGTAACACCAGAGTTTTGTGCTTGTTGCATTTTTTGAAAGTACAATCACCCAACATGTAGTTAAATAGCAACAGCCTGCTTCAATTCAGTACCTGATTGCATCACTTTTAGTTGCAATAACTGCAAACAAATGCTTCTTGTAATTGGTCTGTGCAGGAGTTTGTCTGTGCAGGAGTTTTGGCTCTTTCCTCCATGCTGAACTGCTTCAACTCAATAACACTTGAAAGTTTTCTACATGAACTGCTTTTTTCAGGTGCTGCTACATTTCTATGGGTTTTGACTTGACTATTTGAAAACATTGAATACATTCTCTTTTATTCATTCTCTTGTAGACTTCCTTGTATATCTGGATTATGATCTTGCTCTATGACCCACCTGCAGTTCATCTGACAGACAGATGGACAGAGTAGCTGTTCTGGAACACACACACACACACACATTCACCAGCACAATTGAACAAGAGACTGCTAAACTCACATACGTTTCAGGCTTTTCCAGAAGGTCTTAACAAGCACAGTACACCCCCCCTCCCCTTCCATCTTAAATCCTACACCAGTTTACCCACTCCATGCATCTGATGAAGTGAGCTGTAGCTCCCCAAATCTTATGTCTTTTAATAAAAATCTTTAGTCTGAAAAAGTGCTCCCAGATTCCTTCTGATTTTTGTCTAACCTAGACTAAGACAGCTGTCCTCCTATCATGTCTACAATGAGAAGCTGCTGTTCTAAGTATCCCTAAGCACTCACTTTTCTGATGTGAGAAGCAGCAAAGAATAGATATTCTGTTCCTGTGCAGTTGAAATTCTTAGTTGTCCTCCATGGGATTTACTCCTTTCAATCAACTTTAGCAGTTTTGGAGGGTTATAACATATAAGAGATGTGGAACAGCAGCAGAGAAAAAGAGTAGAAGAGAAAGGAAGATCTGTGTGGGAAAGAAGCTTTATTCATACTAAGCTGTGGTACTTTTTAGCCCCTCAGTAGAGTTGTGTTGTCAGTCCTCCATGAATGAAACATGAATATCATTGTGGGGATAGCTCTCAGATGTAAGACTGCACATCTGAAAATTTTCACATAAACAGAAACACTCATAATCTATAATTCAGGTTTATGTGAAAGTTTTCATATGTACAGCTCTATCCAAAAACTCTGCTGCAGACAGTTGTGCTAAACTCATGGAAGACCAACAAAGCACTATTTCATCTGAATGGCTCTTGAGAGAGAGTAGCTCTTCCTTTACCAGCTGTGGGGACTGGCCTGATGCCATGATGGAATAGTATTCAAACACCATGCCAGTTTCTCCACACCATTAGGCTACTGGGTAGGGCATCAGAAAGCCCAGATCTTCTAATTTATACTGCAGTGTCCTGTCAACCTCCTTGCCTTAAAGGATAAGACATGGATGTCTTTTGTTGAGAGGTTAGTCAGCGGAGGACTAAATTTCTTTTTCCTGGTTCTTCTTCAATTTGTTGAAAAAGGATTACTTTAGAAATGTTGTTCAAGGGAGAAGACATTTCCATGAAATTATATGGGCAGGACGTTGTGTTATTGCCTTTATTAGATATGCAATGGCCAACACCCTCAATTCCATTGGGCATCCATATTTCCAGTGGTTGGTAGGTTCCCTGGATTCCTATGCTAAACCCACTGGAACTCTGCCATTGGGCTTTTTTTGAAAGTAATGTTACTGTCACCACTAAGAATGATTTCTGTTCTGTTGCATAATTCTTTTTTGCCTGAAGAAATTCAGATAAATTGTCCATCCAATTTCTCTGCCCACAAATTTGGGAAGAATTTTGAAAAGGGATTTTTTTTTCTGTGTGCAGGTAGAGAACCAACTGCTCTGTGGCACCCAACGATGATGGCCTGGTATTGATCTTGAAAAAGATAATGGCATTTGCTTAATGTCTGAGTTTTGTGGTTTTGCAAAAAACTAATAATTAGATTTGAAGGAAGGTATTCTTTGAAACTATGACCTAAAAGCATTACTTACAAGTAGATAGAGCACCTGGGAGTTTACATGAATGTATCCCATGTTTTAATTTTCTTCCTACTATTAGCTGGTGCTGTACTGTTATTCAGCAAGCAAAGGCAAATTACTCTTTTGTGGTCTTCTGAAGGTTTTTAAGTAGCCAGTTTTCTAGCACTCTTTAGTGCATGAGCTTTCTGAGCAACGATTAACTAAAGGGCTTTGTTCTGCCTCAATCATAATAGCAAGAAGAAAATAACAAAGGATTATACAGGGTTAATTTGTTAGGCCTTGCAAATAAAATTTGTTTTGAAAATATTTAAAAATAATTTTAATGAATGCCATTTTCTATGGCATAGGCTTTTTATTCAATTGTACTTACCGGAACAATTCTAGGTACATCTGCTTAGAGTACAATGTATTTATTTTATTTAAAGATCACAAGGTCTTATTAACATTTCAGCCTTATGCTAGGAATATTATTCCTCTTTCAACTACGTCTTAAGCTTCAACAAATATTATATTTTAGTTTTTGAGCAAAATCATAGCTAAGTGTGTAATCTCACAGTTAATTTTCTTAAGCCATTTTTAGTACTTCTGCATTGATTTGTATTAAAATTCACAGAAAATTAAACATTTCATTTAAAAAATTGGAACATAATCTTGTGGGTAAAAACCAAGAATAAGCCTGGATTAAATGGCATCGTCATACCTCAGTTTTCTTTTATTTCAACCATCACTGGAAATAAAGAATTAAACAAAATTGGGATGGTTTAATATTGGACATTTATGCCAAGTTAATAAAGAAATGTATGTGTCTTTGGCAAATTTACTATTTGTTGATTGCTAACAGAACTTGAATAAATTGAGACAAATATTACATATTAGAATATGTAACCTAATTACAGAGCCTGTATGTTGGCAATGCAGAGGTTTGGTTTGGTTTTTCCCTGAACTTTTTGCATTAGGTGTTCGCATAACAGACATTCATAATGTTCAGTAAGTTTATTTAGTTTTGATGAATGGAGGCACACTCTATTTCAGAATACACTACCACCTTAATAAGTAAAAAGCAAATGTATATCTTCAGCATTTTATACACAGACATATTTATTAATGTAAGAGGAAGCATTGCATCTCACAACTCAAATGTTCATCTGCCAACCAAGCACATTTTAAAGCTGAGCTATGATGAAATCGCCAATATTCCTCTGAATAATTTCACCCTTCTGCTATGCATGAAATGAATAATAAATTCATTGAAACTTTACACCTTTGGGTTAGGCTCTTTCAAATCTAGTTCAGAGGTACTTCAGCCTATTTTCACTCCTTAGGAATCAGCCTGTTCTCGTAGCTGGAATTAGAAATTTTATGACTTCTTAAAAATTGATGAAGCAAGGGCAGGGTCTAATGGTTTGTTTCTTTTGACAAAAGTCCTTCCATCACTGGAAGGTGAAAAGAGAAATTCCCCTCCATACAAACATTTGCTCTGAAGGCATGGATGGCAGTAGTATGGCACCCTAGTAGATATTTTTGAAGCCAATTCAGTGGCCTGCAAGAACCACTGAAATGGAGCAGAGCTTATAACACAGCTTAGAAGCTGGCACAGAAAAAGAAAATTATCTTAGATAGCTTCAGTGAGCATGCCAGAGGAACACAGGTTATGGATCTTACACATTCAGCCCTCCCAAGCATAAAGAATATCACGATCTTAGACACATTAGGTTAAGAAGAAAAAGAATTTCTTACTGACTTTATTGTTGCTTCTGCTACATTCATCTTGGTGGAAAAAGATGAAGTTCCTTTTTTCTTCTTTTTCTTTCTAATTACATAGTTTGCCCTAAACTCTCAGCCCTACTGCTGCCAAGAGGTGTGTGAAAGAAAGGGGCAGAATCCCTCAAGGCCCAAGCACATGGCCCTGATGAAGAGAGCAGCAACCACACTGCATCTCCCTGGGTGGAGGAGAGGGGAAAAGAAAAACAGGAAGTGGGAGTGGCAACAAACAGCTTCCTCAGAGTTGCATTTTGGGCAACTTAATTTACATGTCTATGAGGCATGCTGGATTTGCCAAAACTTCCAACAATTTTGGGAGAAGAGGCTGCAGAATAGAAGGGAAAGAGATGTAGAACGTTGTGTTGCTTAAGTCAACTTGCATGACATTAGGTTGAGCCCAATAGCTGCACTTATCTAAATACTTGGAAGTAAACCTCACTGACTCAGTGTGGCTTTTGTTCAAGTGATTTGTAAAGGATTATACTTTTATTGCAACATAATCATCCAAGAGAAAGAATCTTATTTCATCAGACACTAGCAGGCTATTTTCCAGTATAGTTTAGGTGAAATCCAACATGGCATGAGCAAGAGGCCAGATTGTACCATGAAGATTTTCTCTTTCTCCCCCCCGCCCATCCTTGTAGTCCACATATCCGTAAGTATCTTGTGACAGTGCCTTTTAAGACTTTGAAAGTCCCAGAATCAGAATGTTCAATTGCAGCCTTGCAGCCACCCACCACAATTTTCTTCTCACCACGTTCTCTCCCAAAGCACTTTGCAGACACTACTGAAACAACTCTGGGAATTTTATTTTATTTTATTAAAATTAACTTATTAATTTTATTGGCTTGACCAAAATCCTTATGATCATCTTAAACACTGAGCCACCTTTTTGATGCCTTCCTGGGTGGGGTTTCAGCAACTGAGCCAATTTCCTTTAAAAGGCCTGATGGCATTTAAAAAGACTGCTGAACAGGGTAAAATCTTCACAATCAGGAATCCTCTACAAGAGTACATGATTTTGCAGGGAGACATGCTCTTACTATTGCAGCCTGGAAAATTAGCCTATCATACATGTGTGCATCACTTGAATTCTTCACACTAAGGTCTAAGGTGATTTCTATTAGAGGTGTTTTGATTTGTGGTTTTTGAAATGAATGTTTCAAGACAGGAGTGGGAAGAAGATGTATTTCAGAAATAAAGGTTTAGTAACATGTATGTGCTGTATTTCTTCTCTCTTCCCAGTCACTGCCATACATGTTCTGTTCTCTGTTATTAAAGGTATGGCAAAACAGTCTCAGAACAAACTCATCACGGATAAGAACATCGCCACCTGGATGTGAAGTGGATCTGGAATAGTTTACTGGCAAAAAGCTTGGTCTACGCATGGCTGATAGCATAATGTTTATATTTGGGCCATATACTATATTTTGCTAATTTTCTCATGCAATATTATAGTATACCTTTCCACCACATAAATCCACCAGTCTTCCATTGCTGATCATTTCAGTCCTTGCTCGCCTTCCTGTGCACTGATTTACATCTGAATCCTCCAACACCATGTCTGGATATCATTTTAGCCTTTGCCTCATTCACTTAACAATGGGTGCTTTTGGCAATTGCTTGTGGTTTCAAAAGAATGTAAATCACAGACAGTTCATTTCTGCCTTGTCAGAAACATTTTGGGAAAGACATCCTAGGACTTGCTTTGCTTGATTCAAGTTACTCTGTTAATGTACACACTTGCAGATATTACCAATATTTCCATAGTTCCTTGAGAATAAACCTTTTATCCAATATTATTTTAGTATTTCTTTTCTATCCCTAGTAATACAGGGACAACATCAAAAGCAAAAAGGTTATGAATTCAAAATGAAAGGAAAGGAAAATCAAGCAACATTGCAGTACAGCACCTCACTGCAGAAGTAAGAAGTGTTTTTAAGAACATTAGTTTTATAGAGTGAGAGCAGCTGAAAAAAATGTCATGGTATGAGAGAGCAAAAGAACAGCTGTTGCCTTATCACCACTTTATACCTCAAACCATTTCTGGTAAAAAAAAAAAAAAAAAAAGAGGGGGGATATGCAAAGGAATGAATTATAAAGAGAATAAAGAAAAATATTATTCATTAAATTCATAGTCATCAAGCAATATCCTAAACTTTAGATCACACTTCAGGACATCTGTCAGTTGCTGCCACAGCACTGCAGGGAGACATGAGTATAAAATGCTATTATAACTTGTTGAAGGTGCATATTTCACTGACTATCAGACTATCATTAGTATAAAAATTCTAAATTCAAAACTGGTATTGTCTGATTATCAGTTTCTAAGCTGAACTGAGGGATGTCCATTTTCCTTGCTTTTGAACCGCATAAAGTTACTTGGCTGGGCTAGGCTAAAATGATTAATATCTCATATTCCAATTACTCCTCCTACTACTACTACTACAATCCTTATTAGCACTGCAAAACTATTTTCCAGCAAATCCATCTTCTCTGACATCTTTACAGAACTGACACTGACCTTGTTTATAAATAATTATCATCATCTATTCTATATGGTTGATCTGTAATTCTTTGGGTAGTTAATATGCTTCGTTTTCCCTTTTTTACGAAGACAAATCCCTTTGTCCTCTTCTGAATCTTCTAAGTAGGTGAATCATCTCTATATACTGTGAAAGACTTAATTAATGCATTATTTGTGAAGGCTATGATAGTACTGCAAAATTAACATCTGGTTTTTTAGTAATCTAATTTCAAATGATAGATGATTGGAAGATGTTAAAATAGAAACTATCTATTGTATGGTATATGCAAGACAGACAAGAAGTAAATACTATTTATTTATTTGTTTGTTTTATTTATATTTCAAATTTCCATCACCACCCATCTCCCCTGAAAAGGGGACTCTGGGCAGTTTACAATCAACTATATTATGTGCAATGTATACAGTGGAATATTATATCCTTTCGATGTACAGTATATGTTGAGATATGTGGGTTTTTCAAAGTGATATGAGTCTGATGTTAGTTCTGATTGGATCAAAGGTTGTGGGAAGGTTGCAGCTTGTTTTTATTTCATACCAGTATGTATTCACTCATCCCTATAATATATGGTTGACTTCATATTTGGAGCTTCACTGTCATTCATCAAACTTCCTCAAGTGGTGCTCGCTTGCAGTTTATAATGGAAACAGAGTCCCTTGAATGAATTACAACTTTATGTTTTCTATTGGGAGATATATATCATTTCACAGAACTGAGGTGCAAATACACAAGGAAAAATCATATGCTTTGATCCTGACCTATCCTCCAATTTTTGTTTACATTGGACTTTAGGGGAAAATAAAAGATGGGGAAAAGACTTGCCTACCTTGGCATGTAGATTTTTTAAAAAGCAACTTTACTTACCATAATACATTTGGAAGACTGAAAATGATTCTCTAGTTATCCATGTTCTGTACAATGATAGAATCATCTTTGGGAGTAATGTGAAGAAAAAATTGGGCAACAAAACTGTCAGCGGCCATTTAAGAACAATCCATTGGGCTGAGGATGTCAATTGAACTCTACTCCTCCACTAAATTCTCAACACATCCTATGTCAATTTTTAAAAAAAGTCCTTTAAATTTGTGGCCTCACTACCTGGAGTGTGTGAGGATACCCAAAATACTGGGGGCTGGCAGAACCTTCTTGGGAATTCATTTGAACTGGTTATTTTGCCTGCCTTGAATTAAAAGTATTAATTCATATAGAACTAGAGAAGATGTGGAAAGTGAAGGCCAATGTGGTCCCATTGGTGGTAGGGGCACTTGGGGCTGTGACCCCCAAGCTGGGAGACTGGCTCCAACAGATCCCAGGAACAACATCAGAGCTCTCTGTCCAGGAGAGTGCAGTGCTAGGAACAGCTAAGATACTGCACAGAACCCTCAAACTTCCAGGCCTCTGGTAGAGGACCCGAGGTTGAGGAAGACACATACTACCCATAGGGGTGAGAAGGGAATTTTTACACACACACACACACACACACACACACACACTGTATATCACACATTGGATAGACCATCATTCTTATGTGGGCCTCAACTGACCTACTGCTTTCCTGAAATTTGACTCTTTCCCTTATTTTTTGATACTTGGTGACTGCAAAGCATACAATGATCACCATGAAAATGCTTGGTAGATGAATGGATAATTGTTATTGTTAGGGACCCAATTCAGCCATTCATAGTATGGATTTCCATGGCAGTATCATTTCCATTCCACCCCTCATGACCCATCCCGGTCTCTAATTCCATCCTATCCTTTATTGCTACCAACAGCCACCAGGAGTTTAATGAAGCAAACCATCTAATCAACAATCGCTCTTCCTTAAACATAAATATGTTATTTTACATTTGTTAAAACAACTCTAGGGATAATGAGTGACTGGACAAATACTGGACAAATTACAATGAATTTCATGCTTGTAATTTTATGGCTCATACATTTTATTTTATTAAATTCAATTTTTGACCATAAAATATGGATGAAATAAACCTTCTTACTACAAATTTGCCAGTATTGGTTTTCTAATCCAGATCTACTACAACTCTATTAAAAACTTAAACTTGAAAACATCATTGGTGATATTCCTTGAATCAGCATACTGCCATACATGTATACATAAGAATAAGTCCAATTTAAGTTATAACACTAATGTCTGGGTAAATATGGATATGAAGGGCTCTTAGTGAGGGACCTCAAGTGATCAAAGTACCATTTAAGTAGAGGAAGAAACTAGGTTTCAAGAATAATAGATGGAGACACTTAGCAAACTTCAAGTCATTTTAAAGTTAAAGTGCATAGGGTCCATAATGATTATAGCAGCATTGCTGACACAAAATCACAAACAAGTGGACACTTCTTTAAAGCAACTGAATCTGTGTTTTCATGACTCTAACCTAAGCTTGAACGGTGAGAGTTGCTGAGGAAGAAAGACACTGCATAAGCTAAGATGCTCATCCCACTCCATAGTGCACAGTTTGGTGGCAGAAACTGCCCTAGACTGGATATCTAACACTTTTTTTCCTAGATTTGTATTTCACTGGCCATCATTATTATACTGTAAATACTACTTGTCTCCTGAAGGGTTTCCATGTCTGCTTCATAGCTTTTCTCAGGCTCCATGCTCATACTTAGAAGTCCAGATGCTTGGCCAAGTACAACTAGATTAAAATATTTGCTACATACTAGAACAAAGTGTTTTTGAATAGTTGATTGTCTTTGTCACCATGAACATGTTGTCCTCTCTTGTACTCAATGAAAATTAAATCTGGCCTTTTTCTCCTATCTTTTCCATGGCTTAATAGAAACCTTTATTTGCACGTCTCAAGTTTGTTGCTACATGTCTGTGGCTTTTCACATCATTAGTATTTCTAGTTCCCAATGCATTTCTCACAGCTTCTCCTGTTCCTATATTGTAGACAAGTTTAGGTATCTTGAACTGCATCTCAGCATTCCTCACTCTTGGACAGGCTTTCAGGAGTTCTGGAGGTTGAAATTTAAAAGCATCTGAAGCATTACAGGTAGCCTATCCTTGCTTAGTGTTTCCTTAACACATCTTGATGATCAGGTCCCCTCCATTATCTATTTCCTCTTAAATGCCAAACCAGTTAATAATACTGAGGTTGGAGTCTTTTCATAAGATTGGCTTATTTAATTGGGTCCTTGAACAGCTTTGCAAAATACTACCAATGACCTCCACAAGAAATATTCAAATACCCTGAGAATGTGAAAACAAAATGTTTTTTCAGGAAATTACACAAAATTTTTGGTTCATTATTAAGGTAGTCCATACAATTCTTTTGAACATATTCTTCTTAAATGTGAAAACAAAAACAAAAACAAAAAAGCAGCTAAAATCAAATTTCTATTACCTTTAAAAAAAAAAAATCAATACTCCACTTCCCACCTCATTATATGAACCATAGGTTATATGTGGATAGGATTACCACAAAATAAATGTAAGACAAATCTTCAAAGAAATGTATATTCCTAATGTAAAATTTAATTGAAGCATCTTGATGATAAATTGAAAGTAGGCAGATACCTAATAATCAATTTGGTCAAGGTTAGTTAAATTTCCTTCATTAAAGGCAAAGCAAATTGAAGCATTGACATCCGCATAAAAGTGGCAATCAAGGCATTGTCCTTTGAAGCTGTTTGCAAACTTCATCTTTCCCCCCAGATTGTCTCATGGTTGAATCTAATAAGAATTCCTTTTGAAAAAGGAATAACATCAACATTTTGGCAATAACATCTTCATCATGTGTACATAATTGTATTTCAAAATCAGCGTTACCCTGTCCAAAACCAAAAGTCCTTTTATCTACTTTAAATCTTTCCAGTAATTGTATATAGGAAAACTCTTGACATACATAGCCTTCTGATATCAAATCTTCTCTTGAGTTTATTTTGAATTCTCCCTGAAAGAATTCCAGTATACCACCTTATGTTAACCATTTATGCTTAGTTGTCATTTCTCTTCTGTAATATGCTTCTTGTGATGATAGCCATAAAGGTATTTTCAGACACAACCTAGATTTATATCTATTTTATATTCTTAATATGGCATGTCTAATAAAATGATTTCTAAAATATACATTAACCTTAGCTTTATCATACCATAAATAGCCATGCCACCCAAATCTCAAATCATGCTCTTCTAATTCCAGTAACCTTCTGTTTCTCAGTGTCACCCCATCTTTCATCCAACCTAAACAACAAGCTGCAAAATGCAATTACGAATCAGGTAGACCTAACCCTCCTCTTTCTTTAGCAACTTGTAACACCTTGTACTTAACTTGTGGTATTTTACCTTGCCACACAAATTTTGATGTGTCTTTCTGCCATTGTTTAAATGGTGCATCAGTTGTCAAAACAGGTATTGTCTGAAATAAAAATAAGAATCTAATACAAATTCCTCATTGGAACTCTACCTGGAGACCCAGAAATCAATAAACTCATTGCTATAGTTTTTGCAAGAAAAAAAACATCCCAAACTACAGACCCTCTAATATCTCAGAGGTTGTTACGCTCTCTTTTTATAGAGTATGAAATGTGAATTGGATCTATAAACATTCATGGTATTTTCACAAGGAACTCTCAAATCTGTTTTTTGCATTTCTCACATTTATAAATTGAATGAAAAAAAATATGATTAGAAAAATGTAGGGTCAATTTTATCTTCTTTTAACTTCAGTTTCTATACCATGGCAACAACTTTCATACATGCCACATTGAAAAGCCAAACAATAGACTTTTGGCATCATGGCTTCTTTTTCCATCTTCTGTCTTGCTCTTATCTATCCAGGAACAGGAACAGTGCACAGAAAGGAATCTGATGTCATTAGTAATTCTCAAGCTAAAAAAAAAATGCATGTAAAACCATAGCAGGTTGCAAACAGCGTATTGGCAAAAGACGGACTTTTCTGAAATGTTAATACAAAAATAGGATAATCAAGGGTATTTCTATTTACAAAGCCTACATCAGGAATTTTTTTTGTAATAAAGAATAACATGAGAAAAATTGTGTTACAAAGGGTTGCTTGGAGAATTTAGAATAAAACGTCAGGGAAAAGTACACACAAACTTTTTTTAGGTTACTTAGCAAGTTACAAATAAAAAAAGCTGAAGATTTTAATTTATGCTTTTTTTTTCAAAAACAAAAAGACAAACTTGAATGCTCCCTTTTAAAAAATAGATAATAAATTTACTCTTTTTTTTTTTCTTTTTTTACTAATTCTATGTTTGCATCCAGCTATCTTGGCTTCTATAATTAATTGCTTCATTATGTCTTGGTTTGCCTTGCTTTACCTCTTTCAGGCTTCTTCTTCATTTCTATGGCATATTCTACCTTCTTCATATTTTCCTTTGTTGTCCATCAATTTTGTCTGCTCCCTATTTGCTCTTCCAATATGTTAAATCCACAGAAATTGGTAGCCTAGCAACTGCAATAACTCCCCTCCTCTCCAGCCCAGGAGTTGCCACAACAACTGCAAATCTACTATAGCTGAGCAAGTATGGAACTGTGGATTAACTTTAGTAAGGAAGATGGTGGGTTCCAGTCTCTGGCCAGCAGCCCAGGCATCCTTCTCATTCAATTTGCTTGGAGCAATGCCCATTTGAAAGGTCTTTCTTGAAAAATCTAAGGCAGCAAACCTATTTCCATTTTCCCATAGAAAAAATTAAATCTCCTTTGGGTCAACCTTGATGTCTGGTGCCTTCATGGATATGTCCTAGAAGTAAATCCTGTTGAATTCAGTAGGATTTAAGTAGACATGATGCTGGACTATGCAATAGAAAATTTAAACTTCCACAACTGTAGATTAATAAAAAGGACATTGTAAAGTACAAAAAAATCCTTTAGATGAATCCTTTAGTTAATTTTTCCATTTCAGCTACAAACCACATCTGTCAAAGCCGATCAGTGCAATGCTAGCAGGCAGCATGAAGTTATGCCAGCTCGTTACAATCGCATATCAGCTGGCTAAAAGTGGATAGCCGATTAATTTTCACAAATTGGTATCTTGTGACAGGAGCTTATACTTTTTCTTATAATTGCTCTTGAATTAAACAGGAAGGGAAATACATTCCTTTTATTAAATAAATATGCTGCATTTCCCCCTGCAAGATACAATAATTGAGCAGGATTAGATACTCCTCTGAACCAGAGTTCCTCTAGATGAGGAAGGAATTGAGAAATAGATTCTATGAATAGCTTATGTTTTAACACAGCACAATTCAGTGCATATCTTTTCTCTAATTAATCTAAATATTAACTCACATGTTTTACTTCTGTAACAAAGGATATCTGCATATATAACCATATAGCTCATTTCCAATGAGAAAAATAATTACTTAATGCAAGAAGATATATTTCAGAATTATGACCCTTTGGTATCTCAGGAGCTGTTCTGAAAACAGTCTAGGTATTCAGTTTTCTCTTTGCAGATTGTCCTCTTTTCCTGCATCAAGACCATCTACATATATCAGACATTTCTTTATATTCCTGTATAATTCCAAGCTAAATTAATTAAATGCAGAACTTATCAAGTAAAACCTACCATGCATTTCCTTGATTTATTTTGTCCTGATACAGGCATCACTAAGTTAACAAGAAATATTGTGTGTTGTGGGCTTGTAATGTATCTGCTGTACCTGTGCATTTTAATATGATGTCATGGCAGGAAGCAAGGACAATTAGGAAGGAACGTAATTGGTCAGGATCTATATTTGGATGAAATAAGATGGGTGAAGGCCCCTTAGGAAATGAGCGTTGACAATATTTTACTTTAAAATTTCATCAAATGAAAACTAAAAATGGTAAGGATGGAAATATAGAATTTATGGCTGCTCCTTTTAGCAATATGAACAGCTATTTGTCTTGTTAATTCCCTGGTCAAGAGCTTTCCCAATTCCATGAATCTCCTAGCTTATAGGTATAATAAATTTTGGGTTATGTTTTTTTGTTTTGTTTGTTTATTTACTGGTTCATTTTTCAAATTGAATTCTCAAGCTAAGATAAACTATGGTTCCTTGGTAGAAAAGACTCGGAGTTAATTCCCTGGTACATCTATTGCTAAGGTAACTAAAATGGAAAATCTTTACCAACATGAAATTAAAAGACAGAATAATGTCATATTTTATTGACTTATGCATTTATGTCCCACCATTCATCTGGGGTCTCCAAGCAGTGTATATAGCATTCTTTCCTTACACATCATGCTGCTGGTCTCAAAGTGCTGCTGATAAATGCCATAAGTTGTCTGCTATAAGACCCCCTTCATTCCCAATTTAGACATGGTGTGTATTACTGAAAAAAAACTTTCAGGAATCTGCCATCCTGAGTTTCATATCCTAGAGCAGCTGCATCACCCAAGCCTGGAAAGGGGGCAACAGCCTTGACCCTAAAAAATAATCTGTGACTAGTGGCTCTGTTCTTGAAGTGGTGCAGTGCAAATGCCTGAATATGACCTTAGGCCCTATTGACAAACTGGGTATCTGCTAGTTAGGCAGATGGCCACTTGCCCAATCAAAGCCCTACCTGAAGTGAGAGGAGCTTGCTACAATGATTCATGAACCCATCAACAGTCATATGGATTAGTCCATGCTTTGCATTGAAGACCATCTGCAAACTGCAGCTGGTTCAGAATGCAGCAACCTATCTGTTATCTGGTACATGTGATCATGCATGTCATCTAAATGTTGTATTAATTATCAGGTCTGCCATTCAAAGTGCTGTAAAGTCATTTATACTTTGGCACAAAGGTTCTTTCAGGACTGTCTACTCCACCCAAAATGGACTCCTCTGAGATGCTAATCTCAGGAAAAAAACTGCTTATAATACCTAATTTTGGGTAGAGAAGCAGAGCACCAAGAGTTGAGATGTGGCATTCTATATGAATGAATGAATGAATGAATGAATGAATGAATGAATAAATAATAAATAAAAAGAAAATAAATTCAGTTTTCATACTTCTTACTAACTTGTCAGGTACAGTAGGTTAAGCTGGGAGATAGTGACTGGCCCAAGACTGGTGTGAAGGAAGAAGCCAACCAAAGAAAGATTGAGTTTCTGACAGGCTGGAACTGGTTAGGAGCTGTAGAAAAAGATATTTTCCCCCTAAATTGCCCCCCCCCCCAGGTATCCCTTTGGGAAAGGATCAAAATTCTGCTTAGTGCTCTAAACCCCCTCCCATTTGGCTATGTGACTCAAAGTGGAGCATCTGCAGCCTTTCCTATGCTTCCCAGTGCACATACATATGTGATCACAGGTACAATATACAAAAAATAACTCTTATACACTTCCACCCCCATGTTACTGTGTTTCACAGAAGAAAATACACATATCTCCAATGGCCACTGCTGGTAAAGGATTTTGAAATAATTCCAGAAATGATGTTCTACATGTTTTCGCTACCTTGTTCTAGTTTTAAGTAGACCTGGCTTGGACAGGCCGTCTGATACTGCTGTTGTCCCCAGCTTTGTTGGCCATATTGAGTTGGGATGCTGAGGCATGCTTGAATGGCAGGATGCTTGGCAAATTAGAGAATGCCTTCAAACAAGAGACTATCTGTGTAAACAAGGCCAAGTGGTGACCACATATTCAGTCAGCCAGTGCATCACTTGTGGAGGACCAGGTTAAATAGAGTAAACCACAATTCACTCACATATGTCTTCAGCATGATCCATGGATCACTCTGTTGCCTTAGTGTAATAGCAAAACAAATGCTCTGCAGAGCGACTTCTGCAGAAAGGAAAAAGATACAGTATTTATTACCAAGACAACTATTTTTTTTAAAAAAAAAATCTTTAAATCAGTAAAAATCCTAGAAACTATAGAAACACCACCTTTAAGTATACAGTTCAGTGGCATTAATAAGAAATACACATCCTATCACAAATCAGAGAAATGCATACTGGCTTGCAATATTTTGGGGCTCAGCAACATAATCTTATAAGTAGAGAATTAAGGGCTAGGAAAAAAAAAAGATACGATTCAGCTTTATGCAAAGAAAAGCTAATCCTGTGACTTACTTCTGAGAACCCCACTTTTACATTTGTTTCATTGTGCTTGAGGGAAAGTGTTTCAGTTCATACCTAGCTGATGTCTATTGGATTATATATTTTACATGGCAGATTAGGTTAACTGTAATTCAGATCATCAGTTGTGATTGCTAAATTCAGTTTGCCAAATCAGATTGTGAAAATTTATTTATATTTGGGAAAGTTGATTCAATATATATTTTTTTAAAAAAAATTCTGTACATGCACAAAATGCCTTTGAAATTTCAGATCAGTTCAGAGATACTGTAGCTGATTTGATTTGTTGATTCAATACATATCAATGATCCAATTTGGAAAGTATGTTAGTTCATTCAATTGAATAACCTTTGAATTAAACTTCTGAATTTCATTATCATGAAGCCCAGTTGTGTAATAAGTGCACAATAAATTATACCTGTATGCTCAATAATAATGAAAATAGCCTGCTTGAAAATTTGAGTTCCCTAATGTAAAATATGCAGATTTTTTTTTCATGTTGATAAAGCCATTTAATACTAAGTGCCAAGGCAATTACCGTATGTGATAATATATAGTAGCAATATGAATATTGAAAGAGAAAATAGAGTGGGTCATCACTGAAGCACTGCGGATGCCTTCAAGTTTCCTTCTGGGCCATTGTGTTCTACTTCGTTGTATTCTTCTTTGGGGGAAAAAAAATCAAAACTCAGTATGGAAAAGTAGTATGAGAGAAGGTCATAGTAAAGAGCAAATTAAATATGCATCCAATTTTAACAAGTGATCATTTGAATTCATAATGCTTTTTCTAAAAAAAAATAAGATGCACTTTTTTCCACACTTGTGATAAACAGTCCTGAATTTCAGTTTTATTTTGAGATGACCTAATTTCCCTACCATATGATAAGAGGTTGAAGTACTTTTAAAACCAATTACCTTTAAAGTTGACCTACGTCTTAACAAATGATTGACTTGCTAATTAGCTTTCATAAATATTGCTTAATAAATATGCAAAGAAAATAAGTTTCCAGCTTTTGTGTCTAACTTATTTTTGGAGTTTCAGCTGGCCATGTTGGGACACATCTCATACCCAAACTCACCAAGCTTTTTCAAAACAGTTGTGCTTGTAAATATGCTTCGCTGGATTATTGAAGGAATAAACATATCCAGCAGATAATTAAATAGTAGGAATTAGTTCTATAATACTTTATATCTGATGTCCATATTTAGGCCACAAGCCATCAATAAGCATCTCAATTCCTCTTTTTTATTTGTATCGTGTTGATCTTCTGATTTTATCCCTTTTCCCACCACCAAAGGAACAAAAAATTGCCTGGGTTTTCAAACATCCATTTACTCTGAGTATTTTCTATCTAGCAGCGGCAACTCTGGAAAGTCTCTACACCTGCCCACCACCATGGACAAAGTACTATGCGTAGGGAGAATTTCAACTTCACTGCATCCTATAATAGCAGATTTTTACTTGCTTCTTTCCCCCACTAGACTCACTCTGAACCACTTTTTGTGCAGGGGTAGGTATGTATAAATGGTTTCTTATTTTCCCTCTCAGAGAGACCTGCAGTATTAGCAAAGAAGGGAGGGATGGAGAGAGAGAGAGAGAGACAGAGGGAGAGAAAGAGAGAAGCAAAACATTAGAATTAAGAGTTCCAGGAATTGTTGGAGGACCATTCTGTGTAAATTGGACTTCAGAAGATGCCAGTCCCTGATGCCAACTTTGGGGCTCTACATTAGGATAGGATTATTTTAGATATAGCAAAGGATGAGGGCTTTCCAAGACCTTCTTCTCTATAAGCAAGCTGGGATCCTATACAAAACCTGTCCCCTACCTACATTTACTCTCATAGATTCATTTTCTTATCTCATCCAACACTTTCTGTTTATGAACTTAGTATGGATAAATCTATACATTTTCATGTATTATTCTCCTAATGCACATATTTTTGTATTCCTTTTTCTAATGTATGCTCTTTTTGCAAGCCATTTTTCTGCACATTTCTTGCATATTTTTCTCCAGTATATACATTTTATGTGGATTTCCCCTCTCTGTAGCTTTCATTGCCAAATTCTGAAAAATGTCAGGTAGTCCTCAACTTATGACCACAATTGGGACTGGAATGCCTATTGCTAAGCAAGGTGGTCATTAAGTGAGTCATGCCCAATTTTATGACCATTTCTGCCATGGCCGTTAAGCAAATCAAGTGGTCGCCAAGTGAATCTGGCTTCCCCTATTGACTTTGCTTGTTGGAAACCAGCTGGGAAGGTCACAAATGGCAATCACATGACCCCAGGATACTGCAACCATTGTAAATATATGCTGGTTGCCAAGTGCCTGCATTTTGTTCACATGATCACAGGAATGCTGTGGCAGTCAAAAGTGCAAGAACTGGTTGTAAGTCACTTTTTTCAGCATCGTCATAAGTTCAAACGGTTGCTAAATGAATGGTCGTAAGTCGAGGATTACCTGTATCAGGATGCACAGGTTTTCTGAGTTCTGATATAATTCAGCAAGTCAAAAATTTGGATATTCATTTAAAAATTACAATAGAATGAACTTCTCATCCAATGTTACGCAGAAATAAATTTAATAGACTCATTCCAAAATAAGTGCAAATATGATTGTAACCTTAGTCTGGAAATAAAATTTACTGAAATGAAGGGTATTTCTTGCCAAGTCAATTAATTTGGATGAAGGAAATCAGTTTTCTGGTTTGTTTAATAAACTGAAGTTATGAGTTTATTAAGGGTTGACAGATAAGGCCTGATTCACACATTGATATATATCCCATTGATATGCATCACTTGATGGCTACAATAGCTATCATATTTAAAGACTTCACATATAAAGCAGAAGTTTTCTGTGTAATGTGGCAACCTTGTGTCAAGTATCTGGTGATGACATGTGAATGGACAAACCGTAATTTATTGTTTATATTTATTTTCTGAGTCCTCTACGCTGATCCAATTAAAAATTACTCTGAGCAGCTAGATATCATGCCACAGATCAAGATTGTCCCCAAAATCTTGACATGCTGTCTGGTGGGGCTTTTTGCTATTGCATTTATTTATTTACTCTTCACATTTCTATCCCACCACAACTGAAATACTTTGGCATCATGCTGTGGTTCTCTTATCCATCTAGCTGTTTATCAGTTAATTCTGTAATCCTCTGATATACAGATGGTGCCACTTTGCATTCCTGAACATCAAAGACAGAAAATTGCATTGGCTTGTATAATGGAATCAGATCATACCTCAAGTATAGAAAAATTACGTATGTACGTGAGAAATGATATAATCCTCCAAAATCTCTGGTATTACTATGATCCATTGGATTAGTTCTGGTGCTAAAACCAGACAATGTTCTTATTGCTTTGAAAACCACCTTGGGCTGCTTTTTCTTGCTTACCATTCTAATGTAGAACACTTTTCTTTTTCCCCTCCCTCGTGCCTGTGCTTTTAAAAAATGCAGAAGAAGATGGCTTAGGAAAAAAACGTAATGTTGTAATGATCTGAAATATGTAACAGAGAATTGTTTGGAGTATAAAGCTTGTTGAAGAAACCTTATTTTACTCCGCCAGAGCGGCTGTTCTCTTTTCTTATTATTTTTCCAAGTTGACAGGTGCAACTGAGAGGGGAAAACATCATTTAATGTTATTGGTTTGTAGTGGGAAACATGCTCAATCTGGATGAAGCTGACAGTTCCTGCTTCTCTCTTTCACACATAATCATACTTGCATGCCCAGAATGAACTATACGAAAGACAGCATGTTTTGAAAATTACCTGAACACAGTTTTATCCTTTCATTGGCTTTCTGGCTGATGGGTTTGTGTGTGTGTGTGTGTGTTTTAAAATCATGCATAGTAGAGTAGCTTGGAGCTTTGCACTGATTCATGAGGTGGGATAGAACAGCAGTGAGCAGCGGTGTAGTTGGATGTCGGCAAGAAAAGCATCCCCCCCCCTTTTTTTAAGTCTCAAGATTATACTGAAGCTCACACAAGTGTTTTATATTTTCATCATTCACACCACACCACAGACTGCATACGCATTATGGCCAGGTGTGCCTCCAGGGATTGCAATACAATTTGAGAAATTCATAAGTTCGTGCAGGCTGTGGACCATGGTCTGCCTATTGTCCACTGAAGGCAATGAACTACCAAAAACAAAAACAAAACAACAACAACCCAGAACCTATTCCATGTATTATTAACTTGGAAGACAAGCATAGTTCTAACAATAATTAGGGTGACATCACTTCAGGCACCAACAAATTACCCTAATTTCTCTCTGAGTGAGTTCAACATATATATATCTGTTCCACTTAATCTCCTCATCAATCTGGGATTTTTTAAAAATGTACAAAATGTTACATTTATTTTGAGACCCCATTTCACCAAATGTGCTGTTTCTACCCAACATCTTGCAATGTATGCATTTTGTATGCAGCTTTCCCTAATGAACACGTTCTACACTATTTGTAAGCCAAGGACCATATCATGAAATTCAGAAATTGGACATCCTGATAACTATGTTCCCTAGGAAACCCTAAGTCTTGAAACATTTTGTTCCTCAGAGGCAGAAAACATAGAAAAGAAAGATTTCCATTCGTACATTATTAATTAACAGGGCTGTACGGCACTCAAGATTCAAAGGCAAAAACATTTTTTGGAGCGTGCAGGGCTTTCATATAGCACTTCTTGGCAACATCTGAAATCAAGTGTGTCTTTTCCTAAGATCGCTGGCAATATAGAGCAAAGCTGCACAATCCTGGGAGAAGATGCAGCTGTTTTAAGGAGTTCCAGAAAGGAGCTTTCTGAACATGCTCCAAAGCTCATTTTGGCTTTCACCTCCAAAGGCTATCTTCATTATACCTTTGCCAGAAAGAGCAAGTCAGAAGAAAAGAAAGTCAGAAATTGGGTAGCTCTACAAGATGGGGGTGGCAGAATATTTACTGGGCTTGATCAGTTCAAGGATGGAACCATTCTTTTTGGAAAGCAGAGTTCTTTTCAGAGTTGAATCCCCCAGAGATTTTCCAAAGATAATCTGTTTCAGCTCCTGCAGAATTTATCCTTGTCAAGCCTGTTAACCTCCCACTTAAGAGCAGGGGGGCGGGCTCTATGGGGTGACTTTCCTCCTCCCTCCTGGGCATCCAGTATGAAAAAGAATTATCTTGCACCCTCTTTTCACTGCACTGACTTGCTGCTCAGGTATTCCTTGAACAAAACTTTTCTTTTCTCCTTCATCTTGGGGATAAGGGCAGGATCCAAATGTTCTTCCTTCCTTTTGCCCTTGCACAGTGGTGAATGCACTCTTCAGGAAAGTTGCCGTGGTCAGCATTATTCAAACTGATAAATTGCAATCTTACAAAATCCCCTTTGAGGATTAAGCTAGCAGGGTGGGATTTTTTTTTTTTTTTGAGGAGTTCAAAGAAGTAAGCTCAGAGAGTAGGAATGGCTAAAATCAGTATCATTTTCACATGCATTTAGCATTTATTAAATATATTTTAGCATTAACCTGAGATTTTTAAAAAATCCTCATGAAAATATGCATTCAAACTGGTTTATCAGCTAGAAATTGGCTAACATTATTGCTGATTGTAAAAATACATGCTGAGCATGAATCTACAGTCCTTCCTACCAAATTTCTGAACTTTAATCCTTCCACTTCATCCTTCATAAAGAGAAAAATAAATAGATATCACGAAACATCTACATTCTGGTAACAGTTAATACTGACTAATAGAAATATGAGAAACTTTGATATAAGGAGCGGGTTCACTTTGCAGTGTGGGGTGTCCTTTTAAATCTCCACAGCTGGTCTAATGGTTAAGGTATTGGACCAGGGCCGGGGACAAAGTCCACTCTCAGGCATGGAAACTCAGAGAAATTCCAGATGATGTGTTCCCCCACTTTTCTTTCCACGGTGGTGTTGAGGACCAGTACTTCCCATTGATGTGAGGAAAAAACACCCAGCAACCATTGAGTCATCCAGTTGGGAGGGACTTTAGAAGAGATCTAATCCAATCCTCTGTTCATGCAAGAATTGTTTGCTCACAATTAGCCTTTCATAGCCTTTCACTGTTTTTGCTGTCACTTGGGCTAGAAGAGGAAACTAGCAAACTTTTGTAAATCTCACTCAGTCCTTGTGTTCAGTGGAGGTCCGTCTGATTTGCCAGACCCTGCTTGGACCAGGGTAATTTGGCCACCGTGAGCCAGACTTGCTCATGACTTAAACTACTAAAAAGTCTGCTATCCAGGACTGCCCTTGAAAATGGTCCAGGGGCTTCAATTGGTGTGGAATGCTGTTCTCTTACAAGGCAATTTGTAAGATCAAAATCATGATCTGCTCTAGCTGTTCATTTGATTTCAAATCCTTCTTTTAATTTAGATTAGCGGAGGACCCATTTCTTACGTATGTACCAGTCCCAATGATCATCATAAATGTTTCCATTATACTACAACTCTTCCAACTTAGAATAAATTTCTTTAAAATGAATACAAATTATTCACACATCCACAGGAAGAAGGTCTTGAAGCTCCTAGTATGAGGCCCAGGAAATCTGACACTTACAGCTCTCTAGTCTGAGAATGCAAAAAAATAAGAAAGAAAGGTGCAGCATTCATAGTATCTATCATTTTTTCCTCCTGCTGACCTCCAGGCTAAAGATAGCTCTACAAGCTACAACACTATAGTCATCAAAATGCAAAACCCTGTGTTCAAATCCTGCCAAGGGTTATAAAACTTCTTATATGGGAGCTACTTATGCCTGACAAGTTCCAGCAAGAACAAAACTGATTCTGTGGCGCCACCTAGTGTTCAATTAAACTGCCTGTTTTGTTTGACTCTGATGGCCAAACATCCGGAAATACTCCTATTATGATAAAATACATACAGTTTTTTTCCCCCCATCAATGCTCCTCTCTATCATACATCTCCAATCTTACATTTTATCTGGCATTTGATTTCTAAAAGAGATAAAGGAAAAGGCATATTAATATCCATGTGATACAATCCCTCTTTAGCTATGTGGTCTACATTTTCATTGCTGATATACCCAAGGTGACAGGGATCCAGCAAAATTGAATCCCAAGGCCCAGAAGCAGCAATTCTGTTTTCAAAATTGCATTTACCAACCCATATCTCCATTGTTAACAACCATCGACCTTGTCTCAAATCTAATATCCTAAAAACATTCAAATCCAACATTTTTGCCACAGGAATAAAGCAGAAATTATTAAACTAATACAGCTAGTGACAGCTTATTTAGTTTGGCACTTTGTGTTAGCATTTAGGTTCAAAGGCTCTTAATTCAATATAATGCAATTTCTATAAACAATTCGTATTTATTCCTTTCATTTTTAGAGATGTGATGTAGTTCCATTTAAATTTCAACAACATTAAAACTTGTAAGTGCTGAAATCAAGTGTCTTGGTTACACTATATTTATTCTCTTCAGTGCTATGTTCCAACAATTTTCCTTTGAGTATTCTGTCACTGTTAAAAGTTATTATTATTTAGTAACCTTTCATATCAGCTGTTTGGTCTTTTGAAAACAGAATGAAATTTGTCACCTTCAGTAACAAAGACTAGCTTCAGTTATGAGGTTTTGGCTTGCTTTGAACAACAATAGTGGAATATGAGAAAGCACTAGTCCTGTATGCTGTATTCTTACTTCACTTTTAATTCACTGAAGTGGTAAATCATACATTAATTTTTTTGTGTTCAGTTTTTCTTGGTGGCATCTTCAGAACCAAGGCATGTCAAACACTCTATTGCAAAGCATTCCAAGATCAAGATGGCTTCTTTCAAAGTCAGACTACTCCTGGGTACTCTGAACAGGACATTCCAAGGCTAATCAGTTTTGTTCTCCATGTTATACACACCACTATAGCAGAGGCAGATTCCTACATACATAGGTTAGGGTGTAATGTTTTCACTTTTTTCCCCTTTGCCTAAACACTATTCATGTTATCTTTCAAAAGCATTTTACTCTCCATTTGCTTCTCTTTTTGAAATAATCATATGCATTTTCTCTTAACGATTTCAAAGGACGTTCTGAAAAACGGTATTATTAAATCATAATATTCAGTTAATGATTTTTGGATGTCTTTAAAAAGAGGATATTGAGAATACTAATTTTACTTTTCTCTGCTAAAGAAGATAGGATGTGTTCAATAGCTAATAGCTATCAGTCATCAAAATTCATCAGATCAACAATATCAGCTAGCAAACTGTAAGAAAATGCAGAGGGAGATTGTTTTGTTTATCCATTGAAAACACCTGCAGGACTATATTTATTACATACTACATGACACATTCCACAGGATAGTAGTTATGATGATCTGATCTATGCTACATATGCTTGTTCATCACTACCTTGGCAAACTGAGCAAGCAATTTAACTCTGCCATCTCTTGGCCCAGCTATTTTCCTTGCTTTCCTGGTCTAAGGGCAACAAAACAGTTAATATCTTTACCAAATGGGAAGTGCATAATGGATTACAAAATCCTTGCAGTTAAAATCAAATCAAATCAAATTTGAGGAAGAATTTTTCAAGTTATTATGATTTTTGTTTTTTTGCCAAAGAGGAAAAAAGAGCTGCTGAAATGTGCCTCTATCCTGCACATCGTTATTTCCAATGTTTGTTTTTAGAACCCAAATGTTGGCTAAAATTTATGGAGAGTTCTTGCACAATCTTCAGTAGTTAAGGAATATATTTGTCTGGAATCTTATTTATGTTTGCAGTTTAACTTCCTACCTATTCTCTCTCTTTGATCTGGTTTCTTCCCCATCTCTCTGGATCTTACCTTAAAGAAGTAAATTATGCCAAAGGGAAAATGGAAGGAGGTTCTCCTTGACAAGTACCTTTCTCACATGAATTGTTGGGGCACTATGGTTATAGGGAAGGCACTTTTTAACATATAAATTATGAATCACTAACTGGAAATCAAAGTAAAATTGAAATTCAAAAATGCTTATTTGAGGTTTAAATCTATTAAAATCAGTAGCAATTAAACATTGCTTTTTAAATATCTTATTTTATTGGGATTTTAAAAAAAATGATTATCTGCTATTAAGTTGGTGTTGACTCTTAGCAACCACATAGATAGATGGATCTTCTCCATGTGGATCTGTCCCTAGGCTGGTCTTCCAAGTCTTCTCACAGCGCACTCATTGCCACTGTAACTGGATCCATCCAGCAGGCTGCCAGTCATCCTCTTCTTCTCTTTCTTTCCACCAATGCCAGCATTAGAGTCTTCTTTAGAGAGCTAGGTGTTTGTATAATGTGTCTGAGGTAGGATAACAAGAGCCTGGTCATTTGTGCCTCAAGTGAGAATTCTGGGTCAGTTTGTTTGATGATTGATCTGTTTTCTTGACTGTCCACAGTATTCTCAAGAGTCTTCTCCAACATCAAAGTTCAAAAGTGTCAATAGTCTTTCTATCCTGCTTCTTCAAAGTCCAACTTTCACTTCCATAGAGTGTGAGGAAATACCAAGGCTTGCACTATTCTGATCTTTCTTAAGTATAGACACATCACTACATCTGAATATCTTTTCCAGGGCCTTTATGACTGCTCTGCCAAGTGCTAGTCTGTGGTGTATTTCTTGACTGCTTGTTCCTTTACTATTGATAGAAATAGCAGATGCTATTTACCACTTTTTTTGCTACCTTGAGTTATTTATAAAATAATAATAATAATAAAGGCAGGATAGAAAATAAATAAAAATAAAATAAAATTGTGAAATCTAAGGCTGGCCTGTTGTCATTGGTTTGCTCCTCTTTATATTTAATTTAGTTATTTTTTAGTTTTAAAAATCCCATTTTTCACAATGCTCCTTGACTTTCATTACTAGAGCTTGCAGATCCTTTGCATTTTTGACTATTAGAGTAGTGTCACGAGCATAGTGCAGGTTATTGATCTTTCTTCCACTAATAAAGCTCATCTTTTTATAATCCAGCTTCCCTTAACATACACTGAATCCACCATAGGTTGAATAAATAAGGGGGGAGTATACAGCCTTGTTTTACTCTTTTGCCAACCTGGAGTGAGTCTGTTTCACTATGGTCTATTCATACTGTGGCTTCCTGATCTGTATATAGACTTGTCACAAAGACAATGAGATGTTCTGGGATTTCTATTTCATTAAGCACATTCCACAGCTTGATGTGATCAACATAATCAAAGGTTTTTCTACAATCAGTGAAGCACATATTGACTTCTTCTTGGTATTCATCCTCTTCTTGTTATTCTTTGGCTTTCTCAATTATCCAGCATGCATCAGAAATAATTTCTTGTTGTCCTCAGCCTTTTTCCATTTAAGGGTTATAGTTTGTGTTGGGTGATCCTAATCATTATTTTGCTAGCATGTGAAATTAAGGGTATTGTATTATAGTCTGCACACTCTGTTAAGTGTCCTTTTTTGGTATTGGAATGTAGATTGACCTCTTCCAATCTATTGGCCCCTGTGTCATTTTCCATTCTTACTGGTATAGCTTAGTTAAAATTTTAATTGATTCTTCTATGCTTGTTATATTTCTGTAGGTATTCCATCAGTTCCTTCTGACTTGGTAATGAGTGGGGTGCTGATCTAACTTCATCTTCTGTTAGGAAAGGTTCTTGAAAGTAAGGAATATCTTCTAAGGTATCTTGGATGTTGATGTCTCTTCTGTACAGTATTTTGCTACACCCCTTCTATCTTTGTTTGATCTCTTTTGAATTGAATGTGTTCAGGCTGGACAGCCATCTCTCAGAAATGGTTTCTGCACTAACAGCAGGTTAGATCTGATGGCTCAAATTTATCTTTCCAGATCTAGAATCCTCATTTCTATAAAACATTTAGTCATCTAGTCTCTCATTTAGATGTCTGTTGAATAGTTTTATTCATTCTTTGGGATTACATGGTCCTGGACAGTTTTTGATGAAAGGCAATTAAGAAATATGTAAAATAGGATAAATGTAATGTTTTAAGATCATAAAATATGTAAAATAGTATAAAATGTAATGCTTTATTATCAGAATATTAATGTAAATTATACTTTTTTTTTTCTTGCAGAAATCTAATATGGGGGACCAGCCCACATATTAGATTCAAAATCAAGATTTTTTTTCTTTCCATGCTTTCCCTTCAGTAGGCCCTCCCCTGGCTGTTTCTAATATCGAAGCATCTCTACAATTGAAAAGTAAATAAAGCAGTATCTATCCAACCTTGGCTTAGCTCAAAGAACTAAGCAGGATTGGACTTGGATGAAAGACCATTGGTAAAGTCCAGGACTGGTTGTAACCACCATTTATTCAGCACTGTCATAACTTGGATTGGTCACTGACTTGAATGGCCATAGGTCAAGGACTACCTGTAATGCTGAGATTCTTCCTTCTGCTGACAATAGCATGTTATTTCGAAACTGGGAAAAATGATTTCCCATACCTTTTTTTTATTTTTATTTTAAACTGCCATGTCCATTGTGCCACTTTTGCACTTTTCCCTTGAGGAGTAAGAAAAAAAAAATCGTGAGTGTTTAACATGGCCAAATTAGAGATTCACTAGGAGTCTAAGTTAGTGCTTGGTGTAGGCAACCTGGATTTCCTGGTGCTGCAGGTTAGTTCAGAAATAATAATAATAATAATAATAATAATAATTTAAAAAGTCATATTTGGAAGAAGGCAGTAGCAAAACACTGTTGTAATGTTCCCAAGAAACTGCATGGAACCCGGCTTAGGAAGCCAAGTCAACTCAAGGGTGCCTTGCCTTCACCTTTTATCAGCTGTTGAACACCTAAAGAGTTATGCCTCCTTTTTTAGCAGTATGATTTAGAACAAACTCTTACATTTTTATCTTCTCCCTTGGTGACCCACATTAATAGAAGGGCAAAGAAAGATAGCAGAGTTGAAGAGAAGAACATTTTTGCTCACCATCCAGAGCCAGCAATTTTATCGGTACGAGGACTATGATAATTGTCTGAGAACTGAAGGTGAGGTTAATCTCCACTTCTACTCAGACTCAGTCTATAAAAGGCAGAAGATAAATGTATTCCCCTTACATTGCTGAGCCTGTCAAACTATAGCTATTTCTTCTTCTTAAAACCCTTCAGAGTTTAGCAGACATTCTGATAGCATCACCTCCTTTTCCTGTTCTGTTCTCTTTGACAAACACAAGTACACACATTTGGCCACAAAACAAAAAAGAAATATTTGTGTAGGGCAAATGAGTACAATTTTAGGATCCAAACAGGCTGATACTATTAAAAGAATATGTCAGATAGTTGGGTAAAATGAGCAGTAAGGCGACTTGGTACATTAAATTGTGAAATAACCATCTAAGATGCCCCAGGCAAAGCTCTTTTAACTCTTTGCATAGAAGTTCTTCATTTGCCTTAGGGAAAATATCTGCACCATTTTCCTGATCAGGATACTTGTAAGCAAATACCTCAAGTGAACTTCCAGCAATGCTGTAGAAGCACCTGTATGTAATGTAGCCTTAACATACACACTTTGTGATTCAGAGACCAAAGAATTTGATTAAACTACCAATCTGTATTTTCAGGTCTCTCTATTACCAACCTAGAATTATATTTCAGTGCTCTGTTTGCCCTTCTAAAATAGTCTTTTTCTTACACAGTGGCAGGTGGATATGGGTTTCCATTCTTCTAAGTTAGACTAAACACTGTCTTTCCAAAGAAGTGACTGTATTTCATTTCCGAGTGGATTCACAGCAACTTCATGATGGGTAGAAAAGGCGCTGTATTTTTCCTATACCAGATTGCTGCCATACAGAAACGTCCTTGCATCAAAATAAATGAAACAGCAGTTTGAGGATTCTTGTGGATATGCCTGCTATAACCTCAATGACTACAATATACTCTGTTAACAGTTCAGAATTCTTGCAATGCTGGCCTCCTTCTTTGAGATGAGTTAGGAAGGTCCTGTTTGTATTCCAGTTAGGAGACTTGCTGTTCCTGCCTGCATCTTACATCCTGCCACTGTGTGTTGGACCATCTGAGGCCTCTCTGTACAATCTGCACCTCGGGTCCTGTCTAGTGTGGTAGACCCCTGCTTCTGTGAATCTGGAGATTAGTGCCTGTTCTTGTGCTGCTGTGATCAGTGCCTCAGTGTTATCTTTTAGTCCAGCCCTTTCCAGCCACTGGTAGGATTTCCCAATGGCAGCCACCTCAGCTATCTGTCAATGGTTCATCCCATACAGGGACTTGTATACAATTTTATATACATAAAAATAAAATAGTTTATAGTTTATAATTATATATTTAAAAAATAAAAAAAAATATTTTTATATAAAAATAAAAACATGCAGAAAAAGAAAGAAAAAGAAAAAAGAAGACCCCCAGCCTTTGTCCCCAGCAAGTATGGTTAACATTAACAGCTTTTCACCCTCTCTTACTTCAGCAAAGGATCATTACCTTGTCGTGGTGCTGGAGCTTGAGCACCTCAATGATGCCATGAGCTAAACCGTGAAGGGCCACCCAAGACGGGAAGGTCATGACAGAGAGGTCAGACTAAATGCGATCCCTGGGGAAGGTAATGGCAACTCACCTCAGTATTCTTGCCGTGAAAACTAAATGGATCAGTACAACCAGAGATATGTCGGTTTACCATCGGAAGATGAGACCCCCAGGTCGGAAGATGGTCAAAATGCTACTGGGGAGGAACAGAGGATGAGCTCAACTAGCCCCAGACGTGATGACGCAGCTAGCTCAAAGCCGAAAGGACGGCTAGCGGCTGACGGTGCTGGTGGTGAACGGCGAATCCGATGTTCTAAGGATCAACACACCATCAGAACCTGGAATGTAAGATCTATGAGCCAGGGCAAATTGGATGTGGTTATTGGTGAGATGTCAAGATTAAAGATAGACATTCTGGGCGTCAGTGAACTGAAATGGACTGGAATGGGCCACTTCACATCAAATGACCACCAGATCTACTACTGCGGACAAGAGGACCAGAGAAGAAATGGAGTAGCCTTCATAATTAATAGTAAAGTGGCTAAAGCAGTGCTTGGATACAACCCAAAAAATGATAGAATGATCTCAATTCGAATTCAGGGCAAGCCATCTAACATCACAGTGATCCAAATATACGCCCCAACCACAAATGCTGAAGAAGCTGAAGTAGAGCAGTTCTATGAGGATCTGCAGCACCTATTGGACAACACGCCTAAAAGAGATGTTATTTTCATCACAGGAGACTGGAATGCTAAGGTGGGCAGTCAAATGACACCTCGAATTACAGGTAAGTATGGCCTGGGAGAACAAAATGAAGCAGGACATAGGCTGATAGAATTTTGCCAAGACAATTCACTCTGCATAACAAACACTCTCTTCCAACAACCTAAGAGACGGCTTTATACATGGACTTCACCAGATGGACAACACCGAAATCAGATTGACTACATCCTTTGCAGCCAAAGGTGGCGGACATCTGTACAGTCGGTAAAAACAAGGCCTGGAGCTGACTGTAGTTCAGATCACGAACTTCTTCTTGCACAATTTAGGATCAGACTAAAGAGATTAGGGAAGACCCACAGATCAGCTAGATATGAGCTCACTAATATTCCTAAGGAATATGCAGTGGAGGTGAAGAATAGATTTAAGGGACTGGACTTAGTAGATAGGGTCCCGGAAGAACTCTGGACAGAAGTTGGCAGCATTGTTCAGGAGGCGGCAACAAAATACATCCCAAAGAAAGAGAAAACCAAGAAGGCAAAATGGCTGTCTGCTGAGACACTAGAAGTAGCCCAAGAAAGAAGGAAAGCAAAAGGCAACAGTGATAGGGGGAGATATGCCCAATTAAATGCAAAATTCCAGAGGTTAGCCAGAAGAGATAAGGAATTATTTTTAAACAAGCAATGCGCGGAAGTGGAAGAAGACAATAGAATAGGAAGGACAAGAGACCTCTTCCAGAAAATTAGAAACATTGGAGGTAAATTCCAGGCAAAAATGGGTATGATCAAAAACAAAGATGGCAAGGACCTAACAGAAGAAGAAGAGATCAAGAAAAGGTGGCAAGAATATACAGAAAACCTGTATAGGAAGGATAACAATATCGGGGATAGCTTTGACAGTGTGATCGGTGAGCTAGAGCCAGACATCCTGAAGAGTGAGGTTGAGTGGGCCTTAAGAAGCATTGCTAATAACAAGGCAACAGGAGACGACAGCATCCCAGCTGAACTGTTCGAAATCTTGCAAGATGATGCTGTCAAGGTAATGCATGCTATATGCCAGCAAATTTGGAAAACACAAGAATGGCCATCAGACTGGAAAAAATCAACTTATATCCCCATACCAAAAAAGGGAAACACTAAAGAATGTTCAAACTATCGAACAGTGGCACTCATTTCACATGCCAGTAAGGTAATGCTCAAGATCCTGCAAGGTAGACTTCAGCAGTTCATGGAGTGAGAATTGCCAGACGTACAAGCTGGGTTTAGAAAAGGCAGAGGAACTAGAGACCAAATAGCCAATATCTGCTGGATAATGGAAAAAGCCAGGGAGTTTCAGAAAAACATCTATTTCTGTTTAATTGACTATTCTAAAGCCTTTGACTGTGTGGACCATAACAAATTGTGGCAAGTTCTTAGTGGTATGGGGATACCAAGTCATCTTGTATGCCTCCTGAAGAATCTGTATAACGACCAAGTAGCAACAGTAAGAACAGACCACGGAACAACAGACTGGTTTAAGATTGGGAAAGGAGTACGGCAGGGCTGTATACTCTCACCCTACCTATTCAACTTGTATGCAGAACACATCATGCGACAAGCTGGCCTTGAGGAATCCAAGGCTGGAGTTAAAATCTCTGGAAGAAACATTAACAATCTCAGATATGCAGATGATACCACTTTGATGGCTGAAAGTGAAGAGGAACTGAGGAGCCTTATGATGAAGGTGAAAGAAGAAAGTGCAAAAGCTGGTTTGCAGCTAAACCTCAAAAAAACCAAGATTATGGCAACCAGCTTGATTGATAACTGGCAAATAGAGGGAGAAAATGTAGAAGCAGTGAAAGACTTTGTATTCCTAGGTGCAAAGATTACTGCAGATGCTGACTGCAGTCAGGAAATCAGAAGACGCTTAATCCTTGGGAGAAGAGCAATGACCAATCTCGATAAAATAGTTAAGAGCAGAGACATCACACTGACAACAAAGGTCCGCATAGTTAAAACAATGGTGTTCCCCGTAGTAATATATGGCTGCGAGAGCTGGACCATAAGGAAGGCTGAGCGAAGGAAGATCGATGCTTTTGAACTGTGGTGTTGGAGGAAAATTCTGAGAGTGCCTTGGACTGCACGAAGATCAAACCAGTCCATCCTCCAGGAAATAAAGCCAGACTGCTCACTTGAGGGAATGATATTAAAGGCCAAACTGAAATACTTTGGCCACATAATGAGAAGACAGGACACCCTGGGGAAGATGCTGATGCTAAGGAGAGTGGAAGGCAAAAGGAAGAGGGGCCGACCAAGGGCAAGATGGACGGATGATATTCTAGAGGTGACGGACTCGTCCCTGAGGGAGCTGGGGGTGTTGACGACCGACAGGAAGCTCTGGCGTGGGCTGGTCCATGAAGTCACGAAGAGTCGGAAGCGACTAAACGAATAAACAACAACAAACCCTCTCTTAAAATACAACCAACCATCTCTTCATCCCTTATCCCACCCCATTCTCTATAAACAAACCTCATCACTCCATTTTAATCAGCAAAACTCCATAAAGGGTTAAGAAGTAACTATTGCAAACTATACCTAATAAACCCACTTTGAATCCTTTTCTTTACATTTATTTCTCATTTTGTATTTAAACAAATCCCATCTCATTTCTTCAAATAAACAAAACTTTTAAAACATCGTCATCCAGTCCTTTTCCATATAAATCCATTAAACATTACCAAAAATAGCAATCCATCTGTTTTAGCCTTGATCAAATAAACTGACTCTGTAATCTTTCCACTTTCTCATAATCATCTTTAGTACCCTCAGATAATATCCAAACATCTGTTTTCTTTTTATGCTCTCTTTGTCTTTTCTCGCAAAATCGATGGCAATTTTTGCAAGCCCCTTTTGTAGTTCCAGTGTAAAGAGGCTATCCACATCACTCTTCATATTCTCTCTTCTCACAAAATATTTGACAATTTTAACAAATCCCTTTTGTAAATCCCATATGAAAAGTTTATCCATGTTACTCTTCTAGTTTAGTATTTGTATGCCTTTCTTAATTGTTAAAATCATCCGCTGGTTTCCCTTGGATATCCAGAAGCTCATCTTTCTGAGTATCCACTGTTTCATATGTTTCCATCTGCTTATATGTTAAATCCACATTTAGATCAATTTCAACTTTATCCGGTAAACCTTTTTTCTCTTCCATAACACCACCCAGTTTATCTATCATGGCAGATAAATTTAAAATTATTTTTTGTGCCCAAAAGTCATCTCTTTCTCTCAATGTCCACTGATACATTCATTTCCTTCTGGTGTCTTCTAGTGGCCAACCTTCAAAGTCATCTTATCCATTATTTGTAAATGTAAACATAGAAAGTTTCCCATGAGAAGGATCCTTTTAATCAACTTCAAAGTCCATCTAAACCCTTAATCCATTTAATCCATTACAAACTTTCTAAAATAACACTCTAATTACCCTTTTGCTGTATAATCCAAAAAAGAATTTTTTTAGAAAACCTTAAACTCATAATTTTCTTTCTTAAAGAATTGAAGAAGAAAAAATCCCTCACCCAGTGAATACAATAAAACTTGCAGTTCTGAAGGTTCTCAATCTTTTAAAAATAATAATAATAATAATAATAATAATAATAATAATAATAATAATAATAATCCAGAGTGATTAAGAAGTGAGGTTTCAGGGAAGACTACATCAACAGCTATGAGCTTGATGAAATTCCACTCCCAGCTAATTGCAAGCAGCCACAAAAACCTCGGTTCCTGCTGTCTGCTCACAGAAAATAGCCGTCTGGTGTATGTTTGGGTGATCTTGAAGATCTCTCTTTTCTCTGTAGAGATTTTGGCAGTCTGGATCCAGCATCCAGCCACTCTTTTCAGCTGTAATGTCTCCTGCTGCTCTGTGGGATGTCAGTTCACCATTTCCTCACTGGAAGCTTCGAAGTTACACATTTTATATTTTAATGGGATGGACAAATCATTTGACTAAGCACGTTTCTGGATTTCTTCCTTGAAACCAAGAATCAACTGCAGGTATTCATAGGCTCAGTGCAGCTGCTTTAGGCTATCCTGAGGTGTTCTGGCCAAATGGGGATAGCTGACACAGTGTATCATCAAATGATTTCTGTATTCTAATTTTATACCGTAATGCTGTATTTATCTTATTGTGACTTCCCTGAGCTGATATAAATAATCATCTTCATCCTCATCATCCTTGGTACATGCATAGCTCTTTGGAATTAAACTTGGTGAATGTGTAAGTGCCATGTGGAGGTACTACATGAACTAACTAGTAATTTTAGAAACCACAACCAAAGCCTGTTTTGATTCTGCTTTCATGTATGCCCTGCTTGTAGTATCCCCCCTTCCTACCATTTCCTGTTCCAAAAGGAGGAAAATGAGAACCCACGCCTTCCCCTACACCTTTATGATGTCCGCAAATGTGACTGATCATCATATTTTCCAACTGCTCATCCAAGCCATTTATAAATATGTTGGAACAGCATAGTGCCTAGAACAAAGCCTGTGGTATATCACATTACTCCTTCTAGCTTGATGCAGAGCTATTGATATATACTCATTAAGTACAATTGTCCAGTCCTTTCTGTATCAGTATCATAGTAGCATAGTTCAGTCCACATTTTTCCATCTTCTTTACCAGGATCTTCTAATGACTTTATCAATTGCTTTGCTAAAGTCAAGGTACACCATGTCCATTATATTCCTATTGATAACTAAACTGATCTTTCAATCAAACGAGGGGATCAGTTTGGTTTGGCATGATTTGTTCTTGATAAATTCATGCTGGCACCTGCTAAGGAAAAATTATTTTATAAATGCTCATAAACATCTATAAATGGGTTTTGCTGGACCAACCAAGGAATCCCCAGAATGACTAAAGGACCCCCCACAGGTGCCACTACAAACGGCAGCCCCTCACGGTGGCTGCCCATTTGCAACGCCACCATGCCCATGGAATGGGTGACTGGCTTCCCCCCCGCCGTAGAACCATCCAGCTGGGTAAAAATCATGGGACGTTTTAGTGGAAAACTGGGTAACTCCAAAGCAGCCACCACATCAGGGTGCATCAAGCAATGCAAACACCCTGAATCGATCAAAGCCCACACTTCAACAGTTCTCGTGCGGGAGCCTAGCTTCACTTTCACTGTCAGTGTGGGATAGTTGCCACTCACTGAAACATGGTCACACCCTTCCTCTACCACCTGCCCAGAGGCGCCCTTTAAAGCAGGTGGCTGGCGTTTCCCACCGGCTGGAGTATATCGGGCTCCCCCTCATCCCCGAAGTAAGGAATTTCCTCCACTTCAGTCTCAGCCAAAACCGCCTTCATTTTCCTGGGTAAAGAGGGAGATTTCCCCGACAACTTTCCTGGACGTTCTTCGGTCTTTCCTTTCGGGCACGCCGCTGCTTGTTGACCGTCCTTCCCACATCAGAGGCATTGTCCCTTCGCATAGTGGCATTCTTGCTCCTCTTCCCAAGCGCGTTGGCCAGATTTTCCAGTGGGTGCAGCTGTGCGGGAACCCTTGCTGAGCCTAGCATATCTCATCATCTTCCGGTGAGCAAAAGTTTCATGGGCATGCTCAGCCTTCCCTGCCAGCTGTATCCACTCATATAGGGAATCCGGGTCGTCTCGGCCAAGTGACCACCTTAGGACCTCCGTATTCAGACCATCCTTAAAAAGTTCTATTAAAGTGGATTGGGACCAATCCTCCACTTTCCCAGCCAAAGCCTTAAATTCCAGAGCGTAGTCTGCCACTGATCGTGGCCCCTGGCACAGCTCTCTCAATGCCCGTTTTGCTCTTTCCTTAGCTAACGGGTCTTCAAAGTGTAATTTTAGCACCCACAGGAATTCCTCGAACTCCTCCAGCTCAGGGGCCTCTGATTGACACAACTGCACATACCAATCGGCCGGCCGCCCCTTGAGCTTAGTGGCATGGCATTAATCTTGGCTCTTTCTGAGCGGAAACACTGTTCCCATTTGTCCATATAACTCCTTGCATTGGTAAGGAAAAACGACAGCTTAGTTGGATCTCCATCAAATTTAAGGGTAAAGTCCTTTACCCCCACTCCGGGTGGTCCCTTCGCCACAGCTGGACGGTCGGGCTTCCTCCTAGCCCCCAGGGATCTCTGCTCTCGAGGAGGGGACCTTGAAATTCTTCCTCTCGGTGCCGGGTCCTACTCCTTTCCTCTGGGGAAGGTGGGGGCGAAGTAGGAGTTGAATATCTATGACTGGACTCCTCTGTCCTCCTCTCCCGTGGACCCCAGTCCATGGACATTTTCCGAAACATAAATTCTAAGGACTCCAATTTAGCCTCCACCAGTTTTATACGATCAGGGGTTTGGGAATCCTCCTTTCTCTCTTGCCTCACCATGGTTGGGGACAACGGGTACCGCTGCTTCCAAGACGTTCTTGACGTCCCTGGTAGGGTTCCGTGTGTCTCATCCCAGGTGAGCAACTCGCCTGGTGACTCGCCGGTCAGTTCAGGGTCTCTTTTACCTCCAACCTCCTTGTCTCCTAGGCTTGACCCCTCCCGAATTTCTGAAGTCTCTCGAGGAGGGACTCTCTCCGTTCTTATTACTGTAGGGTCGGGTTCCCCCTCACTCGATTCTTCACTTTCCATGGTTTGTGGATTTGGTTTGCTCATCGCTAGCACTTCCCCTCACAAAATAAATCTGGAAAGGGGCTAACGGAAAAAATTTTTTGGATTCTCAGCTTTATGTAATGATTGCCTATCCCAATAGACTCAGACTCACAAGCAGGTACTTAATGATATCTGATTTATTAGAAGAATAGTATGCAAATACAGAGAAAGCTGAGAATGAGTAAAAGCGCGCCAAATACAAACTAAAAACCCTCGGCTCAAAACGTAATCCCTCCCCTCGCCCTGCCATTGCAAACTCCACCCCCCCAGGTGCTGGTAACCGTTTCTACTGATGTCCTGGGAAAGTAACCTTGAACACATGAGATAACCCAAACACATTCCAACCCAGCAGCCAACAGATAACAACTCCACGAGATGGAATCCTCCTCCCTTCCCAGATGAAACACGTATCAGTGAAATGACATGCGAAACGTTATGATGTACCAGCAACATTGGAACGGTGAACATGACATACCGCCCCCCCCCAAAATACTAAGGAGCAGGTTTCATAGGATAAGCCAGATGAAAACGTCTAACTAAAACAGGAGATTGAACATCGTGGGCAGCCACCCACTCAGAGTGGGGGAAATGCTTCCAGTGAATGAGGTACTGCAAGGTGCCATGAAGCCTGTGAGAATCAAGGACCTTCTTCACTTCAAAATGTTGTTGACCGTCAATCATGATTGGCGCAGGAGGTGTAGGTTGCAGATGCCACCGATCGGAGTGGTTGACAGGCTTGAGCAAGCTGCAATGAAAAACAGGATGTAAACATCTAAGATTGTGTGGCAAATCCAATTTAAACGTGACAGGGTTCACAACTCCCACAATGGGAAAAGGACCAACAAATTTAGGAGCCAATTTTTTCGAGGGCTGAGGAGACTTAATGAACTTGGTGGAAAGGTAGACCCTATCACCAACTTTAAAAGTAGGTTGGAGGGCCCGTCTCTTATCAGCATGCAGTTTATAGGCAGACTGGGCATCTGCCAATGCTTGTTGAATTACTGGCCAGGAATCGGCCAGGTGCGCAGCCCAATCAGAAGCAGAACAGGGCGGTGTAGTGGATTGAGGCAGATCAGGAATGGGAACAAAATCCCGGCCAAAAACAGTACGGAAAGGGGTGTGCCCTGTGCTCTGATAGACGACATTGTTGTAAGCCACTTCAGCAAAAGGCAGGAGATCAACCCAATTGTCCTGCTGATAGTTGACAAACGCTCGCAAAAATTGTTCAAGGATCGAATTGAATACTCAACTGGAATTGTCCTTAGATAACCTAGGGAGATATTCCTCATAGTCCACACTTCTGAGAGAAGAGGTGAAACGAGCTGAAGCCAAAGAGCAGTGCTTCTCTCTGGTGGCGCCAGTGCTCTGGAATGCTCTTCTAGTGGAGATCCGGCTAGCCCCCTCCACGATGGTTTTCAGAAAGATTGTTGAAAATGGAACTACATTGGAGAACATTTTAACTGAGTTCAGGCACTTTGCCAACTTTTATTCTTTTCTATTTTCTTTTTCTGGTATATTCTTTTTTTATACTGTATTTTTTGGCTTGGAGTTTTATGATTGTTATACTGTATATTAGTATATTTTTAAGCATACTGTAAATGTTTAATATTTTTCTATATTGTATATCATGTATGCTGTTGAGAGTTATTGAACTGGGGTGGATATAAATACAATAAATGCAGTAAGTAAGTAAGTAAGTAAATGGTAAAAGGGCACATGAAATAGGGGCTGGAACTGATCACGTGGCTTTTTATTCCCCATGTCCCTGTGGATGTCCTTGGCCTAAATGGGCCAATGGTATGATCCAATGCAGTCTACTTTCTGCAAGGATAAATAGAGGTGGCTTTGTCCCATTTGTGGATACTGAACTCACTTCTTGGTTTAATCTTTTTTCAGGAATTCTAATCATTATTATTAATTTAGAAGGTATTTCTTTAGAAAGATAACATTATGTGAAACGATAGTAAGCATTGTTGTTGTTGTTTTCAAGCTTCGTGACCATATTTCATATACTGTAATGTGTTATCAAAGTCTTGTTCAAATTTTCCAAGACTTTTACTTAAACTTTACTTTGACTAACATATTCATTAAAATTAAATCACCAGTTGCTCCCCCCATTCTTTCTTCCATTAGAAGCCAATAATAATGAAAATGAGTATTTCTAAATTACTGTGCCTGTTCTTGTGGAACAGAGAGAGCATTATTAAAAGCATGCCATCATCTCCCATATTTAAAACTCTGCTTCTTGTTCATTATATTCCTGCAATACTTCTTGCACTGGATAAGAAACCATGTCCTCAACAGACCTTAAGATAATGAGTTTTGAAACATCAGAATGCTTAGAAGACTAATGTGTAAGATCTTTCTTTTTAATCTTCCCATTTGGGTTTTAAATATTGTGTGTGTTTGTGTGTGTGTGTGTGTGTGTGCATGTGTGTGTGTGTGTTTCCTGTATCTGAACAGGTCAGGAATCCAACATTCAAATGTATTATGTCCATAAATGGATGAACAGAAGAAAGAGTTAAGTACCATTCTTGGTCAGTGTCTAAATAATAAACATGGATGTCTTTGGAACCACCTTCCCACCCCAGTCGCTTTTGAACACTGTAAATTCACTTGTAGGATCATATTTCATGCTTGTAAAGGCTGTACTCAAAGATTTAATAGCGTCTCCATATGTACCCATAAGCATCATGAATGTACTTTTTTTAAAAATATGCATACTCATTTTGTCACTTCTGTTATCCTACTTACAACTTACATTTGTCAATACTTTTAGTATTCCATTAACTGAGAAGTTTACAGTATAATTCTGTGCATATCTACTCAAAAGAATCAGTAAGTTCAGTTCAACTTTTAGATTCCTGTGCCTAGCACTTAATATGCTAGTTACTTTCAACAGCAAATTTCTCATCTGAAGCTCAACAAATATTATCTTTTTGCTACACTGCCTGCATAAAACATATTATTTCCTTTGTCTGTGTTAATACCTTTTAGTATGTTAGATTAGACTGGTATCTTTTAAAGAACGGATTAATATCACGTCTCCCATCTGTGATTCTTTAAAAGTAGCTAAAAATGACAAGAGATTTTCTTTTCTGTTAAATTGTAATTAACTATGTGATTGTAACTGTCATGAAAGGATTATTTTTTTCATATTTAAAAAAAAAAACCTTGAATATTTTATTATTCTGAACTTCTAACATAATTTTTTGATAGACATGGTTTTCTCTCTGTGCTCTTACTGAAAAAAGCATGCTGTAGAAATAAGAAAGAATCTTTTCTTTAGTACTTTTTTGTCTTCTATTTTTAAAATTCATTTTCACACTCCCTCAATTATGTCTGATTCTTTTTTCAGATAGCATGCATTAGATGTCTAAATAGGAGGTGCTCCAAAATATTGCTTATGGTACTTCAGAAGCTACTTCAGAAATGAGATGGAACATTTAAAAAAAAAACTAACTGAAAAAAAGACTAAAAGACTAAAAATTATTGTTATTTTATGATGAGTGATCATTTTCCAGCACTTCCTTTATTTTAGTTTTGTAAAAAGACAAAGTAGATAGTAAGCAAACAAACTACATAGTAAGCTTCAATGTATCCAAAACAAGCCAAATGGTGCCCTGGTTTGTTCCAAATCAGAAATGTAACAGGATTGGATCCTTCCTCAGGATCCTATAAGCCTTTTCCTCCAATCTTTTACTTGGCAATGGCTGCACCTACTCAAAATGGCAGTTGCAACAATTGTGGCCTGGCATTTGGATTACTGTTGTTCCAGGTATCAGGAGGAAGAAAAGAGATGTATAGAGGTATCTCTTCCTCCATCCCACTGGCAGTAGCATTCAGCTAAGTGTGGAGATAGAGAGCTAGTGGTTAAGGCACCAGGCTAGAAACTAGGAGACTGAGAGTTCTAGTCCTTCCTGAGGCCTGAAAGCCAGCTGGGTGACCTTGGGTCGGTCAGTCTCTCTCAGCCCAACTCACCTCACAGGACTGTTGTTGTGGGGAAAATAGGAGGAGGAAGGAGCATTAGGTATGTTCACCGCCTTGAGTTATTTATCAAAATAATAAAGACGGGATAATAAATAAATAAGTATTTTCCAACTTGGGTAGAATCATAGCCAAAGAAAACTGTACATGTTCACAAAGCTCAAATCATTTAAAAAAAACAAAAACATTTTACTTTGTAATAAGTAAAAGCACCACCTCTTAAGTGCCTGTGTGCAATGTCGTGACAGAAGTACAAAAGGGGCATTGCAATGTTGTGATGCCCATTTTGTCATTTGGCCTCCATGTACTCCCATGGATGCCCAATATTATTTCTAACCAATTCCATCAACAACAACAACAAAATCTAGCTTTTTTTAAAAAAAAAAGTTGGAAGTTTAGAATTAAAATTTAATCCCATATACAAATGTGAAACTGGTAACTTTTCATAACATAGATTCAACTTTTAAATAAAGTATATTCTTTATTTAAAAGTTGAATCTATGTTATGAAAAGTTACCAGTTTCACATTTGTATATGGGATTAAATTTTAATTCTAAACATCCAACATTCTTTTGGAGCAGGTCCCATGTTTTGAATGGAATTTACTTCAAAGTAGTTGTGCTGAGGTGCTACCTTCAGTGTTGTGGTTTGACATCGGTATTTACTAGTCATTAAGCATCTTTCCTTCAGCAAAGGATCGTTACCTTGTTGTGGTGCTGGAGCTTGAGCACCTCAATGATGCCATGAGCTAAACTGTGAAGGGCCACCCAAGACGGGAGGGTCATGACAGAGAGGTCAGACTAAATGCAATCCCTGGGGAAGGTAATGGCAACCCACCCCAGTATTCTTGCCATGAAAACTAAATGGATCAGTACAACCAGAGGTATGTCGGTATACCATCGGAAGATGAGACCCCCAGGTCAGAAGATGGTCAAAATGCTACTGGGGAGGAACAGAGGATGAGTTCAACTAGCCCCAGACGTGATGACGCAGCTAGCTCAAAGCCGAAAGGACGGCTAGCGGCCAACGGTGCTGGTAGTGAACGGCGAATCCGATGTTCTAAGGATCAACACACCATTGGAACCTGGAATGTAAGATCTATGAGCCAGGGCAAATTGGATGTGGTTATTGGTGAGATGTCAAGATTAAAGATAGACATTTTGGGCGTCAGTGAACTGAAATGGAATGGAATGGGCCACTTCACATCAAATGACCACCAGATCTACTACTGTGGACAAGAGGACCACAGAAGAAATGGAGTAGCCTTTGTAATTAATAGTAAAGTGGCTAAAGCAGTGCTTGGATACAATCCAAACAACAATAGAATGATCTCAATTTAAATTCAGGGCAAGCCATCTAACATCACAGTGATCCAAATATATGCCCCAACCACAGATGCTGAAGAAGCTGAAGTAGAGCAGTTCTATGAGGATCTGCAGTACCTACTGGACAACACACCTAAAAGAGATGTTATTTTCATCACAGGAGACTGGAATGCTAAGGTGGGCAGTCAAATGACACCTGGAATTACAGGTAAGCATGGCCTGGGAGAACAAAACGAAGCAGGACATAGGCTGGTAAAATTTTGCCAAGACAATTCACTCTGCATAACAAACACTCTCTTCCAACAACCTAAGAGACGGCTTTATACATGGACTTCACCAGATGAACAACACCGAAATCAGATTGACTACATCCTTTGCAGCCAAAGGTGGCAGACATCTATACAGTCGGTAAAAACAAGACCTGGAGCTGACTGTAGTTCAGATCACGAACTTCTTATTGCACAATTTAGGATCAGACTCAAGAGATTGGGGAAGACCCACAGATCAGCTAGATGTGAGCTCACTAATATTCCTAAGGAATATGCAGTGGAGGTGAAGAATAGATTTAAGGGACAGGACTTAGTAGATAGGGTCCTAGAAGAACTCTGGACAGAAGTTCGCAACATTATTCAGGAGGCGGCAACAAAATACATCCCAAAGAAAGAGAAAACCAAGAAGGCAAAATGGCTGTCTGCTGAGACACTAGAAGTAGCCCAAGAAAGAAGGAAAGCAAAAGGCAACAGCGATAGGGGGAGATATGCCCAATTAAATGCAAAATTCCAGAGGTTAGCCAGAAGAGATAAGGAATTATTTTTAAACAAGCAATGCGTGGAAGTGGAAGAAGACAATAGAATAGGAAGGACAAGAGACCTCTTCCAGAAAATTAGGAACATCAGAGGTAAATTCCAGGCAAAAATGGGTATGATCAAAAACAAAGATGGCAAGGACCTAACAGAAGAAGAAGAGATCAAGAAAAGGTGGCAAGAATATACAGAAGACCTGTATAGGAAGGATAACAATATCGGGGATGGCTTTGATGGTGTGGTCAGTGAGCTAGAGCCAGACATCCTGAAGAGTGAGGTTGAATGGGCCTTAAGAAGCATTGCTAATAAGAAGGCAACAGGAGACGATGGCATCCCAGCTGAACTGTTCAAAATCTTGCAAGATGATGCTGTCAAGGTAATGCATGCTATATGCCAGCAAATTTGGAAAACACAAGAATGGCCATCAGATTGGAAAAAAATCAACTTATATCCCCATACCAAAAAAGGGAAACACTAAAGAATGTTCAAACTATTGAACAGTGGCACTCATTTCACATGCCAGTAAGGTAATGCTCAAGATCCTGCAAGGTAGACTTCAGCAATTCATGGAGCGAGAATTGCCAGATGTACAAGCTGGGTTTAAAAAAGGCAGAGGAACTAGGGACCAAATTGCCAATATCCGCTGGATAATGGAAAAAGCCAGGGAATTTCAGAAAAACATCTATTTCTGTTTTATTGACTATTCTAAAGCCTTTGACTGTGTGGACCATAACAAATTGTGGCAAGTTCCTAGCATTATGGGGATACCAAGTCATCTTGTATGCCTCCTGAAGAATCTGTATAACGACCAAGTATCAACGGTAAGAACAGACCACGGAACAACGGACTGGTTTAAGATTGGGAAAGGAGTACGACAGGGCTGTATACTCTCACCCTACCTATTCAACTTGTATGCAGAACACATCATGCGACATGCTGGGCTTGAGGAATCCAAGGCTGGAGTTAAAATTGCTGGAAGAAACATTAACAATCTCAGATATGCAGATGATACCACTTTGATGGCTGAAAGTGAAGAGGAACTGAGGAGCCTTATGATGAAGGTGAAAGAAGGAAGTACAAAAGCTGGCTTGCAGCTAAACCTCAAAAAAACCAAGATTATGGCAACCAGCTTGATTGATAACTGGCAAATAGAGAAAATGTAGAAGCAGCGAAAGACTTTGTATTTCTAGGTGTGAAGATTACTGCAGATGCTGACTGCAGTCAGGAAATCAGAAGACGCTTAATCCTTGGGAAAAGAGCAATGACAAATCTCGATAAAATAGTTAAGAGCAGAGACATCACACTGACAACAAAGGTCCGCATAGTTAAAGCAATGGTGTTCCCTGTAGTAACATATGGCTGCGAGAGCTGGACCATAAGGAAGGCTGAGAGAAGGCAGATCGATGCTTTTGAACTGTGGTGTTGGAGGAAAATTCTGAGAGTGCCTTGGACTGCAAGAAGATCAAACCAGTCCATCCTCCAGGAAATAAAGCCAGACTGCTCACTTGAGGAAACGATATTTAAGGCAAAACTGAAATACTTTGGCCACATAATGAGAAGACAGGATACTCTGAAGAAGGTGCTGATGCTAGGGAGAGTGGAAGGCAAAAGGAAGAGGGGCCGACCAAGGGCAAGATGGATGGATGATATTCTAGAGGTGATGGACTCGTCCCTGTGGGAGCTGGGGGTGTGGACGACCGACAGGAAGCTCTGGTGTGGGCTGGTCCATGAAGTCACGAAGAGTCGGAAGTGACTAAACAAATAAACAACAACAAGCATCTTTCACATGGAAGACTAATTATTATTCCATATTTTGTATAGAATTATTTTGTGAGATAATTTAATTATTAGGGTCTTGAAGACCTCTAGCTTCTCTTCAGATTTTGGTGCTATTTCTTTGAAAGAAAAAAAAAAAACCTGGCAAGACAGTTGCATGTACTTTTGCTCAATAAATAGTATATACTTCCTACAAGAAACTAGGGACATTTTATCAAATATGTCAGATGGCCATACAGTTATTTAACTTTAATGCCTTTGCTTTCGTTCTTCAGACTAACTGATCTCTGAAGAAGATCCATTTACTCTAATAGTCCTATTCATTGATAATTAAACCATTTATTTTAAAACCTCAAGGCAGTAATAATTGGAACCGGTTAAAAATTAATTTGGTCATACTTTTCAAGGATCATATGTCACTTCAGTCACCTCAAGTTTGATATCAACCAAATCTAAATCTGAAATAGATTATCTAATACTGTGCTGGTTACAAGGAAGATATCAAAGATGAAAAGTAATCAATACTTTGTATATAGAGCCAGTTGCATCTAGTGGTTAAGGTGCTGGGCTAGAAACCAGGAATCTGTGAGTTCTAGTCCTGCCTTAGGCATGAAAGCTGGCTGGGTGACCTTGGGCCAGTCACACTCTCTCAGCGGGACTCACCTCACAGGATTGTTGTTGTGGGGAAAATAGGAGGACGAAGGAGTACTAGGTATGTTTGTTGCCTTGAGTTATTTATAAAAATAATAAAGGCAGGACAAAAATTAAATTAAATTAATTTTTGCCCCCCACTCCCCAGTTGGAGTCAATTTGTGTCATTCTTAAGCAGTTCATAAGTTGCTCTTAATAAAATATTAAGTTGGTAAAATATCTTAAAAATAAAAGTGATCTGCGTTCTGATGGAAATTTAAGAAAGAGAGATAAACATCACTAAAGATAAATATGAATGGGTAATCACCAATTCTGCAACTGTAATTGCCCACTTGGTTTAAATTGGATTTTCTGCACTCACTCAATCAACACATGGTCCAGCGACCTTCAGTTTATATAGATAGGTTCTATCTGCATTGCAGTTTCTTTTTTAAAAAAATCAACTTTGGGAAACATTTGGATGGACTGGGCTGTTAACACCTTATGATTAGCAGGAAAGATTTCCATCTGTTTTCAAATATCCCTACCTCATCTCCCTGCTATCCTTCATTTTCAAGTTGTACCCAGGCTAAATGTATTTATCAGTCCATCTATCCAGCATAGTATTTTTTTTACTCTTCTGCAGACTATCTCTAGCCCTGTTCATATGAATGCATGTGTAGCAAATGGCATGTGCATTTTTATGTGCACAATACTCCATGCAACAAGATTTCAAAGAAGAACAAAACAAAAACAAACCCCAGTTCTGCTGGAAGTCTAGGGCTACCAGATTGGGCTGCAGAAATCCAGTTGACACTAGAGGTCAAGCAAGAGATACAGAAAGCTCTAGTTCTTTGCTGCAATCTATAGTCATCTGAATTTTTGCAGTCCACATTTGGTAGCCCAGACAGAGTTCTATCTGCATGTATACACATATTCCAGACATAAACATTCTGTCTGCAGCCTCCAAGACATGTGTGTTAAGTGAAAAGGTCTCAGAAATATCCTTTTACAAATATAAAGGCACAAAAGCTTCAGGGCTCCTAGAAAGCATCAAAAATGAGCAGTTGCTTTTTCTCTTAATACCAGGGTGCAGTGTTTCACTCATGCTGTGCTACAGCAGCTACTTTTGTCAGTGCATTTGTTTTAATATCTGCATGAACAATATATGCTGACAGGAGGCTCCCTCAATCCTTTCACTTTTTGCTATTGAACTTCTTTTCTATACAGTTTAGTTATAATCTGTCAGAGCTATCAACCCTCCTGAATCCATAAATCAAATGAGGTTGGTGTTTCAAAGCCATCCTGTTTGTGTGTCTGTGCATGTGAAGGGGAAGACTTCCTTTACTGTGACTACATCATAACTGGAGTATTTCAGGGCAGAAAAAAGCATTATTATTGGAAAGAAAGATTAATTTCTTTCTGGTCATGCAGAGAGGGCATGCTATGGACCACGTCTGTAAGAGAACTCCATCTGGTGGGGTCCAGGAGGTGGGCCTTCTCAGCAACAGCCCCCGCCCCCCGGAAGTGAGATTGGCTCCCTCCCTCCTGGACTTTAGGAAACAACCCAAGACCTGGTTCTGTCATCATGCCTGGGGTGGGAGGGAGAATAGGCATTTCTGGGGATGGCTAGTCTCTTAGAAGGACCCTGCTCTGCTTGCAAATGACAGAGAACTTTTAGCCATCATGTTCCTATTATATTTATTTTTATTATGTATTATATTATTTTATAGTTTTATATTCCTCTTATTTATGTTTTATTGTAAACTGCCCAGAGTCCATTTTGTGGGAGATGGGCAGTGATAAATTTGATAAATAAATAATCAATCCTTCTCACTGAATCCATTCCAGGCTTGTTAAGGTGATATATATGACTTGTATTGTATGGATTTAATTAACTTTTCAGGTTTAAGCTGTTTCTAAAACTAGACATTAAGCCAAGGTGAAATTCAGTGAGGGTCCTTTGATTTGAAACACCATTTCAGTTCTCTTAGGAATTTTTCAGAGTATACCTCCCAGAACCCACCATCTTTGAGATTTCGCACTATTAACTGAGGATCTGGGGATCTGCAAACATGGTTACTGCAATTCTGAAGGTGCCAGTTTAAGGCTGTCAAATGCAACAGAATCATCAGAAATCCAAATCTTTTTCATAACATATAAAATGTGTGTGACCATTATGGGAACACAGGTGCTCCCCATTCACCATACTGTACTCTTAGAACAGGGGATGGACCCTCTGTGAGTGCTGAGGGAGAATTTAATATTTTGTGAGGAGGAGAAACTGAAGCTAGTGGGGCAGAAACTAAAATGGGCAACAACACATAACAACATGTGATACAAATGGCTGGGGCTGAGGTATTTTTCCTGGGCTTTGGATGATTTGGGGGTAGAGGATAGGAGAGGTTCTTGAATTTTAAAAAACTATGCTAAGTTCATGTTAGGACATGCATAACAGTTTTCTTATCTCATGTAACTTAACATGCAGGAGGGCATGCCACCATTTCTGGATGATCATGGCTGGACAGGTCTCTGGGGCTAATGAAAAGATTGGGTGAGCCAAGGGTACAAATTGCCCATCTGTACTTGAGAATTTGGAGAGGAAGAAGGTGTACCTAGGAGTCTATGAATATCCTGCTTCTATAGTTCTCCAAACTCTGCTTTGAGCGACAGGAAAATGTTTCCTATATACCACTTCTCTTTGTAAGATTGCTAGGGAAGGTCTGACAGCTGGCTTTCTTTAGTCTTTTCTTACTGAGAATTAGTATCAAGCACCTCTCTCTCCCTCAACTTTTCTCAGAGGGTTGTGGTAGTGGGGAAAGATAAGAGGTGGGAACATTATACACACTGCTTTGAGCTCCCAGACAAAAGGTAGGCTAAAAATCAATCAATCAATCAATCAATGTTTTGCTATGTTGTTATTACTGTTGCTTTAGGTTACAGGTAGTCCTTGCTTAATGACCATTTTCATTAAGCAACCATTTGAAATTATGATGGCGCTGAAAAAATGGACTTACAACCTGTGCCCAAAGATTGCAGCACCCCCAGGGTCATGTGATCAAAATTCAGGCACTTTGAAGCTTATGACCACAGGGGCGCTACAACTCCCCCTCCGCATATCTCCCCCCATCTATGCCCTTTTGGCTCCCTGCTGCCCTGCACTCCATCACCCCAGCTGACCTTTGCCACCCTATTCTCGTTCCTGCTGCTGATGAGGCATGCCCGGCCTAGCTACTGGCCCCTATGGGGCTGGTTTTGCACTGTGAAGAAGGGGAAAAAAGGCACCCCCACACTCCTTACCTGCGACTGTGTCCTCTTAATGACCCACGATTCTCACTTAAAAACAGATGCTGGGAGTGCCAGGATTGTGGTCGCTAAGTGAAGAGGTCTCGCTTAACAACTGCATTGCTTAGCGATCTAAATTCTAGTCCCAAATATGGTCGTTAAATGAGGACTACCTGTATATGTTTGCAAACCAGACCAAGTGCATTTTCTTTTGGGGGGGCACAGAAAATACATACAACACTACTTTCATTAGATAAATTATAATAATGTCCACATGATTCTACTAAATGTTAATTCAATAGTATAGGTGCCAAACCCAAGCTTTTCTCTTTACTTTCAGAATGTGCAAGGGTTTTATTTTCCAATCCTGTTTTCAAAAATCCTATCTTACCCCGCTTTTAGCATAATTCATCTTGCTGCTCCAGTGATCGTATCCAGCTGATCTCTTTCTTGCACTTCTGACACCATTTAATGAGACAAAATTCTTGTATTACTGAGCAACTCAAGACCCCTGCCTTGACTTAAAAACAAGAGAAGAAAAGTTCAGATGAAATGAGAAAATTATGCAGTAATCTGGCACCTCAAAGCTACTACACTAAGTAACATTGCCCTTGCTAGTTATGTAGAGTTTCTTAGGGTTTATCCACACTGCCAGGATTATGGAGATGGGGGGGGGGTGATCGCCAGTCATGGGCCAGCAACCATTTTTGGAGTACAGGGTAGGTGATATCAATATTTAATCACCCCCTCCAGGAATGATTTCCTGCTTCGCTTTCAAAGTAGCATTTTCCTGCTTCTGTCAGCTCCAGTGCTGCTGTCAGGTCTGGTTGCTGCACTTTACTTTCTTCTAGGCCAAATCTTGCATTTATTTTGCAGAGGTAGGAAAACCCTCACTACATTTTTTCTGCTCTTCCTGAATAACATCCCCTGTGGATGCTGTTGTAGCAGATCTTCCTTACCAGTGTAATGGCTGTAATATTTGCTGTATCTGCAGAACAGCCCTGGGTTAAAATTCATCAGGAATGTTTTTTTTTAATTATTATTTTTCATTCCCTGAGTTACCTACTTTACTGCTTGACTGTTTTTTCTTTCATTTTTTTTTTAAAAACCCTCCAGTGATACACTTTTTCATCCTTTTCCAGTTACATTTTCCAGTCATGCTACCAAGGAAAACTTGCTACACCAGCAAGTATTCAGGAAAAGAAGAAAAATAAGAAATGGACTTTAAAAAACAACAAAAAAAAAACTGGTTCCTTTGCCTGCAGATATGTCCATGTTGATGTTTTAATGTTCTATGTACAAATTTAATATAGCTTTCTACATTATAGTTACATTTCATTTACATTGCATACAGCTAGCTGGGTGACCCTGGCCCAGTCACTCTTTCTCAGCCCTAGGAAGGAGGCAATGGCAAACCACTTCTGGAAAACCTTGTCAAGTAAACTGCAGAGACTTGTCCAGGCAGACTCTGAGAATCAGACATGATTGAGCAGATTAAAAACAAAACAAAACAAAAAACAAAAAAATTACATTAGACACACCCCACAAACGTATATATGTCCAAGTAGACCTGCCCGCCAGAAGGAAAGTGGCAGTTGCTTTCCTGGAACAGAATGTTGGAAGGGCACATCAGCAGGGGAGTTGTCCAATGGGATGGCATTGTGGCCTGCAGTCTGGACTGAATAACTTGCAAGCTTAAGAGGATTCAGTGCAGATATGTCCTTAGTTTGGAATTCAGTCTTAATTGGGAAATACAGCAGTGTGTGATAATGCCCCAGTCATGCAATCATATAAAATGGTATCCCACTCTAAGCACAGCTGTGAATAAAAAGAGATAACTCCATTTTGATATATCTTGGATGAGTACCTCATTCTCAGTTCTCTCATACACAGATTTCTGGTGGTAGGCCCATCAGTTATGGAGAAATATTTGCTCCGAAGGAAGAAAGATCTTCAAGATCTCTAGTAAGAAAACACTGAATTAAATTATCTCTACCTTTGCTACAATTGTAATGATTCAAGGCACTCATTGATCACTGCAATTCCTTGGACTCACAGGACTTTAATTAAGCTTCTAGTCTACATGGTTTCTTCTGTTAAGGGAAATGCAAACAACATGCTTCCTTCTTTAGCACTTTATAATAATAAATAGCATAATTTAGACTGTTACCTTTCTCATTGTCATTTTCTGAGATACTCAGAGCATTCCTATTATTTTTCTTTGGCTTGATTACCTTTTGCATCTCTATTAATTCCTTAAAGCAGTTGCTTATATTTTTACTTTTTTAGCAAACCTGAGTTACCAGAAGATCATCTTACATGCATCATCACTTTACCTTATAGGTTCTTCTTGAAAGTTAAAATAACATTTCAAATGATTTAGTGAGGTAACAGAGTACATACAGTTCTTATGATAGAATCTTTCAATTGGAAAATCAGTGATACGAATCACGAAGTAGTATCTATAGCTTTTACTCCAGTATAAAAAAAAATCAGTTTAAACTTTGCAGATTTGTTTCAGTCCTGACACTAAGAACAGAATTCCTTAGGTTACACTTCCATAAGACCATTAGTCACTAGAAATATATACATGCATGTACATGTGCACTTCCCATCTCTGCTTTGGAAAGTGTATCTGTGGACACAATGCTATACAGATCCATTTCATATGTTGACAAGGAAATAACTATATCATGAGATAATTGCATAGGATGCCTTTAATGAAATATCCAGATAATTATCACTGAGTTACTACAAATGTTTCTTCAGTCCATACAAATGTGTATTTATGTTGAGAAAACAGCAAATATATACTTTCATTAAGCCTATGAATGGGGGGGTTCTTCTGATAACATAGCTGCCTGGTTCATCCTTCATACCAAAGTAGTGCTTTATCCTCTGTTTATGCTGGCTCAAAGGATAGGAGATGCTTTCTTTTCACTTCTTTCTTTGCTATCATTTTGATTAAAGGTGAGCTCAGATGTTGCTTCTGAGAACAGCTAACCCAACAAAATAAAAACATTACACAATCTAGCAAACCACTTCAGAGTTATGGATCAAATTTATCCAAATTCTGACTTGAATTGCCTAGATGTAGAAAGAACTGGTGGAATCAGAATGGAATCTGAACTTCCTGCAACATTGTGAGCACCCTGGACCTTCAGTAAACTGTAGAAAAGCACAATCATTTTCCATTTATGGGAAAGAACAGATAAAGAAAAGGAATGAGAAAGATGAGTTGAGCAATTTCCAGGTGGCCAGCAAACTGTTTACTAATGGTCTTTCAAATCCCTAAATCAAATGCTTTGGAAAGGAAAAGAAAAAATATTATATAATACTTGCTCAACTTTGCTTATGATTTCTGTTGATTAAAGCTCCTCTAAATAGATGCATTGGAAGAGCTTTAATAGAGTCAGTACTGGTTGAAGCCATTTTGTAAAGGCAGTAAATCAAGTGGTGCCTGTTGGTATTTCTTTGTTTTTTGCAAGGACCAAGCCATTAAGGTTACTATGGTAACAAATCGCTCTGGCAGGGTGAACAGGTCAAACTTAAGTATCCTTAGTTTTGGGTGTGAAAAGGCATGACCATATAAGGTAAAGCTCCTGATTTGCCTGGAGGGCAGCTTGCCTGGGCTTGTTAGTTTCAGTTTCCTTTCTACACAGCCTTCCTCCCAGTCCTCCCTGAGCACGTGTGAATGCACAAGCTTGTAAATATGTTTTTGTGCTTTCTGTAAATACATTTATTTTTATAGAAATGCCTGGTGTGTGTTTTTTCTGACCTCTCTGGCCAAATGCTTTCCAGCACTCTGCCACAGTGCCCAGAAGGAGAATTGTTATGGCCTTTTGTTTTGTTGTTTATTCATTTAGTCACTTCTGACTCTTCATGACTTCATGGACCAGCCCATGCCAGAGCTTCCTGTTGGTCGTCAACACCCCCAGCTCCCCCAGGGACAAGCCCATCACCTCTAGAATATCATCTATCCACCTTGCCCTTGGTCGGCCCCTCTTCCTTTTCCCCTCCACTCTTCCTAGCATCAGTATCTTCTCCAGGGTGTCCTGTCTTCTCATTATGTGGCCAAAGTATTTCAGTTTTGCCTTTAATATCATTCCCTCAAGTGAGCAGTCTGGCTTTATTTCCTGGAGGAGGACTGGTTTGATCTTCTTGCAGTCCAAGGCACTCTGAGAATTTTCCTCCAACCCCATTGTTCAAAAGCATCTATCTTCCTTCTCTCAGCCTTCCTTATGGTCCAGCTCTCGCAGCCATATGTTACTACAGGGAACACCATTGCTTTAACTATGCGGGCCTTTGTTGTCAGTGTGATGTCTCTGCTCTTAACTATTTTATCGAGATTTGTCATTGCTCTTCTCCCAAGGATTAAGCGTCTTCTGATTTCCTGACTGCAGTCAGCATCTGCAGTAATCTTCGCACCTAGAAATACAAAGTCTTTCACTGCTTCTACATTTTCTCCCTCTATTTGCCAGTTATCAATCAAGCTGGTTGCCATAAACTTGGTTTTTTTGAGGTTTAGCTGCAAGCCAGCTTTTGCACTTTCTTCTTTCACCTTCATCATAAGGCTCCTCAGTTCCTCTTCGCTTTCAGCCATCAAAGTGGTATCATCTGCATATCTGAGATTGTTAATGTTTCTTCCAGAGATTTTAACTCCAGCCTTGGATTCCTCAAGCCCAGCATGTCGCATGAGGTGTTCTGCATACAAGTTGAATAGGTAGGGTGAGAGTATACAGCCCTGCCGTACTCCTTTCCCAATCTTAAACCAGTCCATTGTTCCGTGGTCTGTTCTTACCGTTGCTACTTGGTCGTTATACAGATTCTTCAGGAGGCATACAAGATGACTTGGTATCCCCATACCACTAAGAACTTGCCACAGTTTGTTATGGTCCACACAGTCAAAGGCTTTAGAATAGTCAATAAAAACAGAAATAGATGTTTTTCTGAAACTCCCTGGCTTTTTCCATTATCCAGCGGATATTGGCAATTTGGTCCCTAGTTCCTCTGCCTTTTCTAAACCCAGCTTGTACATCTGGCAATTCTCGCTCCATGAATTGCTGAAGTCTACTTTATGTTATGTTAAGGCCATTGTTATGGCCTTAACAATGCCTAATTAAAAAAAAAAAAACTTCCAGTATTTGCAGCAGGAACCTCAGATGGCACTGGATAATAGCCCTTAAACTACTATCTATACCTTTCACCATAACTCTGAAGTTGATGGCAGTGGCTTCAATGGAGGAAGAGACAGAGGAAATAATCTTGTTTGAGATCAGTATTAACAAGGAACTTTCTGATGTGATGTATTTCTGGACCTGTCTTCAACTCTAGACAAAATAAACTGTGTCCACAGTCTTATATACCTTTTCCTTCATAACACTCTTCCTGTCCAGGCTCCAGTTTTCAAATCCTTTGCTAAATTTGTAATGGTTTTATTCTATAGTCAACTGAGTAGCTTGTAGATTGCATTTCACTGACTAAGCTTCTGCATCAGCAATGTACTTTGGCATTTTCTTCATACTATGGAGCTACTCTATAAAATGTGTTTTCACAAAATTGTCCACTAAACAATAGGGGTAAAGACTCTCTGTAGGAGCTGTGGATTATTTTATCCTCAGACAACAGGAAATTATGACTGCAAATCAAATTCTGCCTGAAAAGTTTTCTGTGTCAGCGGTAGCCAAACCAAATATTAGAAGGAGGTGTTTTCAGATTGTAGCAGGCTGGTTAACTTCACTGGTTCTCCATACCGTTTTTTGAAGGTATGTCTAAAAGATTCCTGGGGTGCAAGTATATATCTTTTAAATATATTCACTCTTAATATGCTGTTTTATCATAGCATTCAGACACATTTTATGTCAGAGATTAGGATTTCACTGTGATTTCAGTTACACTGAAGTACTGTACACGTAGCTTCTTCCCTTCTCTGTTCTTTATGTTTCTTGGAGACAAATTAAGTCTAGTCCTCAAAGTATTGCTCAAGGTCACTTAAAGCTAATGAGCTTAGTACACCAGTGGATGAGTCTAAGGGTCTCATAGCCAGATATGACAAAACTCCTCAACAAAGGATAGCTAAAGTCGTCCTCCTGTTTTATTTCCTATTGATTTCCTATTGTTTAGGATGAGATATAAAATGTATATCATGTGACCTTGGCTGTCATGCTTATTATTCTTTGCTCTCAATTGTAGTAGATTTTAAATGCACACCTGTACCTTCAAGTTGAAGGAAAACCATAAGAAAGAGTAGTTAGATTAGATTCATCAGTTGCTCATCCTTCAGCCTACATGGATATAATCATTTCATATAAAATCAATAATTTAAATATAGTGTATATTTAGTAGACTAAAACACAAGAAACTCTCCTTATATGGCCGATGTTATGAATCCCATGTGTATTTGTCTTTACATTACCTCTGCTGAAAATGGAATTTATTTCTAATGAGAGGAATTTAACATTCAACAGTTTTAGCACTACATATGTCAAAGTCAATTATGCAATATCCCCCTTGCATGGAGTAAGAACACTTGTTGGGGACTGTACTCTTTTTCCTGAGATGGATGGTACAGAAGCTATTATTAATTTATCATCTAAAAATGGAGTTTGTTCAGATGAATAGTTTTGTTTAGGAATTCTAATTAAGGGAAACATAGCATTATGTTTTTAAAAGGAAAGAACCCAATCTCATATACCAGCTTACGTCCCATAGAATTCAAGAGATCTTGCTGCCAGCTGGATAAATTTATATAGCATCCCAGCCTAATTCTCCTCTTTTCATTTTGTTTTGCTTTTGTTCCATTTGAAAGCCTAACCCCTTTTCATATATTATACCTTCTGGGAATTAATTTGCATATTTGAAATTTCAGTGTTTGAAATAAATCCAGGGCATTATCCAAATGAGTCACATTGCTTCCCTTATAATTTCACTGGGTTAGCCATTTTGTCTACAGTTATGATTCCCTTGCCCCTGTGCATGCCCTATAATAGTGCAGGGGAACAAGATGAAGAAAAAAAATGGTGGAGCTGCCTAAACTTGGGTGATAGCAATGCCAAACAGAAAGATGGTACCCTCACAAACCTGAGGGAGAGTTTCAACATGTCTCTCCAAAATTAAATAAAAGCTACTCCAAATTTCTGCCCAATAAATGGAAATATATTGGCTATTATTTATTTATTTATTTAAATGTATTGGCTGCCCAACTCCAGTGGACTCTGGGGGGTGTATAAAATTAGAAAAATAACATAAAACCAGCTAAAAACATTAAGTCAAACAGACAGCCCAGACTAAAATGATCTAATAAACAAAATCCACAAAATGAAAAAGAGGCCTTAAACAATAATAAACATCAGTCCCAGGCCTAGGACCAAAGCCAGGTTTTCAAAGCTTTCTGGAATCTCAGGAGAGAGGGTGCCATCCTCATCTCTGGTGAAATGCTGTTATTGAGCCACAGTTCCAAAACACACACAATCTGGGAAGAAGTGGGTGTCAAAGGTTTATCCTAGCCATGCCTCCTCTCTAAATGTGTGTGTGTATGTGTGTATATGTGTGTGTATGTATCAAACCAAGCAAGATGGTTGTTGTATCAGCACAATCAACCCACTCCCCCTTTTCGATGTGCATTGACACCACACAAATGTACAAGGAGGAAGGGCTTTGTTTGTGCTGCTGTGATTGCCGTCCTGCTTGTTTTGATCCCCTGTAGATATTGCTTTCTCTCTAAGTTATTTCTCTTCTGCTATTTTTTTTTTCAGCAGAAATTAAGTATAGCTCAAAGACCTAATAGAAGAACACCACAGAAACCCAGATGGGGGGGGGGGCAGCTTGGCAGATGCTTTTTAAAGAGGAGTGTGACACTTCTGAACTGGTGTGACAGTCCAGGATTGGTTTCCCACCTTTAATTCATTTTCACTTGACTCTATCCTCGTTCCCTTCAGATTTATCAGAGAACCACTATTAACACTGAGGTCTAATACTATTAAGTCTACCAAGACACTTGGGAGATATTTTCAGAATTTTCCAGATTATTTCAGTTTTAAAATTTTATTCAACATTTTTTCAAAATCACTTTTAGTTGAAGAAGGAGGTTTTGCTTGGCTAGGAAAGATTGTTCATGGCTGTGCTAAGTATTAGTCAGGGAATCTCCCAGGGGTTCTCTGCCCTGAAAGTTAATCCAAAGAAGAGAAAAAATTCTGGAGCTCAGGAAACTTATCTCTCCTATCAGTCAGGGTTTTTTTAATGAGGACCTGAAGCCTTCTTTTTCTGAGCCTGGCTTCAGAGCATATTTAGAAAGCTTGCAAGATCTGAACTTCGTATTTTGTGGAAAGTCTGATGATCATCCTCTAAATATCCAAGAGCAATGAGCATACCAGGAAAGAGGAAGGGAAGATGCCCTTATCTGACATTGCACAATAGTTTTTAAAATATAAAATATTAAAAAAACTTAAACCAGCTAAGTATTCCATTTCATACAGTCTTGGAAAATCCCAGTAAATAGAAATTACTGGTCCCTAGCCTGAAGGATCCCTTATAAGCTTCAATTTATCCTTTCATATAGCTATTTTTTTTTTGTTTATTTTGCACCTGAAAATAAGCTTATTCTAAATGAATCTTTTTTTAATTTGAATCCTCAAACACAAATTGGATTGATTGGTAACAACAGGACAACTCTCTTGTTAAGTTCATCCATATTTGAAAAAGAGCATCTTAGAGAAAATAACATATTTTGAGAACGTTCTGGATTAATAGTGCTTGCTTCTTAAAACAATAAAAGTTAGTTACAGTATATGCTTCAAATATTATCCTTTAAACTGATGTTACATTTTTTACAGTTGGCTCCATTTTTTCCCCAAAGGATATCAAAACAGGATCATAAATTATTTCACAAAATACTAGAATTAATATATGCTGGTCTTTGACCATAATAAAGATTTGTTTGTTTTGTTTGTTAGAATTAATCAATTACTAAGATAATTCATAAACTGCCAGAATGTGTTTATAAATAGTTTTACAGTGTTTTTAATTTTTCTTAAATAAAATGCAAGTAATCATTATTAGGACTCTGCAGATCTTCAAAGAAATCCTTTGTTTGGGGAAAGGCTCAAGTGAAGCATCATGTTGCTTTCTTCCCTTTGCCTACTTGGAACGTTTATCAGCACTTCTAATAGCCCCAAGTCTCTTCCTGCAGGAAGCCCATTCCAACCATTGGCAGACTCAATTGGTCCTTCAAGACAAATTGCATCACCCCTTCCCCCCAGTGAGAACTGGATCTCTTCAGTGACACAAAGCACTGCATCAAAGCAAATCAAAGCAGTCTTGCTAGGACAAGTTATGACTGTATTAGGTGAGAAAATCAATTAGTTGATAGAGGTTACAGTGCACTTTATCAGGATCCAGGTTATTAGATCTGTGTTGGCTTCCTTTCAGAAGTGTCTGTGCTAGAAGCTCCACCCCTTTGGGGCATGGGTGCCATATCACAATGTATGTAGGAAAGAAGTACGGTTTGCACTGCAACACTGTGATGCTGCTTGCATCACTCTGACATCCCCCTTCCTCTTCAGACACTGGGTGATTGATTGATTGATTGATTGCTTATGTGCCATTAAATCATTTTTGACTCCTAGCAACCATATGGATAGATTTTCTCCATGTCGATCTATCCCTAACCTGGTTTTTCAGTTTCTCCCAATGGTGCACTCATAGCCACTGTAACTGAGTACATTCACCTTGCTGCTGGTCATCTTCTTCTTTTCTTTCCTTCCGCCTTTCCCAGCATTAGACCCTTTTCCAGAGAGCTGGGTCTTCGCATGTGTCTGAAGTAGGATAATTTGAGCCTGGTCATTTGTCCCTTGAATGAGAACTCTGGGTTGATTTATTCAATGATCCATTGGTTGCTCTGGATTAATTCTGTCATTTCAACAGGAAAGACAACTCTGTATAAATGAACCTAGAGTAGATCAGGAACTCTCAGAAGCTTTGTGTTAAAAAACAGTACTTTTGAGATTTGCAAAAGGCAGACATTGCCTTATCACCAGAACAGGCCAGCAACCATTTTTATAGGCAGGAATGAAAGAAGTCACTCTGTACTTACACAGCGCAAATCCAATTCTGGGTGCATTTTCTTGCTGAGCTTTTAAAGTATTCTCCTCTTTATATCACTTCAAGTTACCTTGTCAGTTTTGACTGGTGCTTTACTTCCTTAGAGACTAATGTTTGCAGTTCATTGGCTACTTTACTCCCCCTCACCTACCATGGTCTTTAATATTTTATTGAACTCCTTTTAGCAGCAATGCTACAATAGTGCAATGGTTATAATATATGACTAATTCTGTCCAAAATCAAGTTACAACTTTAGATTTATCCTTAACTTGTTTCCAATATTTCTATACTGCCACAATTATGCAACTTTTGTCAGTTTACAAATTAAATCATCAAAATGGTAAACACCATAAATATATAACTTTTAAAAAAATGCCAAAGGTGACTAAAGTGAGGGTTAGCCAGAAATTGGGGATGGAGATTGTTCCAGAAGGTAAAGCAGAAATATAGAAGCAATGCTTCTGGGTCCTGGGTCCCTCTAAAGCACAGTGGACAGGTTCTCCAGAAGAGATGGTCCCATATATATGCTGGGTCCTCTCCTTATGGAATTTCACAAGTTAAACCAGGATCTTGAATTGCATTAAGAAGCCCACCTGAAAGCCAGGGAAGTGTACTTATCAGCATATAGGCTGCTGAATATTGAAGAAATTGCAGTTCCCAGGTAGTCTTCAAGGGGAGCCTGACATAGTGCATTGTAGTCATCAAGTCTGGGGGCAGGGAAGGTATCATGCCCTTTGGAAGCTGCTGAACTGAAAGCAATTCTTTTCTCTGCACAATGCTTTCCTAGTTCTCTCTAGCAGGATGCATTGAGATGAAAGGCAGAGGAGTACGGAAATCCAGCAAGTGAACTAAATTTCCATTTGAAGCCGATGTACCAGTCAGCCTTGTGAGGTAGACAAGAAGCACACCCAGGAGTACTAGCTCTATCTTAATTGTAAGGTAATAGAATCTTGCAAGTCTGAAAGTACAACTCTCCTCCCTCACCTTTACAGTTCAATAAATTAGGGAGGGTTCCCTCTGAGACATTTGTCATGCCCCCATTCCTACTTCAGGCTCAGCTGCTTATCTGACTGTTGCCTAGTCTGCGGCTCTTCCTCCTGTCTCCCAAGGTCATTCCCACATGCTATTATAGTACCTCTGTGTACATTAAAGTGGGGGCTTCCAGAGTCTCTTCCTCACAGCCATATAGTACCTCAGAGTAGAGGTAGCTCTCTTCACTGAGAACAAGGAAGTCTACACCTGGTGGCTTCTATACTGGTAGCTGGAATCTTATAGCCAATTCTTATATCATCTGTTTTCTCTAGAATTCATCCTCCACCTCAGAGCCTAGAGATTCTCTTCCTTCCTCCTCCCTCCTAGGAAAAGCTTCTGAAAATTCTAAAATGAAGAAAAACCTACCTCCAATCCCATGAAAAAGAGGCAGGAAGTTCTTTCAAAATAGACCTCCTTCCCCTGGAGTCTGGTGAGGGATGGGTAAGGAAAACATCCCCCATAAATGTAGAATTTGAGTGAGAAAAATTCTAGGCAGAGGCAGAAGCCACTCCCTCCCTTTGTGTAACAGGTATTTTAGAGGATTGATAAAGTTGTCACCTTGCTTGTCCAAATCTGATGAATCACTAGAAATTTCAGTCTGACCAATTGTGGGCAGGAGGCTTTGATTTGTGTGGATTTGTTTCATCAGGATTTTAACTGTATTAATGCTTTTGTATTTTTAATGGTGTAAGCCATTTTGACTGTGGATTACTACAAAGGCAGTGTATAAACCCATTATTCAATCAATCAATCAATCAATGAAATAATCTTTCACCAGTTGGTCATTTCAAGTGACAGAGCTGCTTATAGGAGATCAAAAAGTATATCCATATCTTGCAATTAATAAATATGCTAGTCACTTTGGAAATAACTATGCCCCAGCAGTGACTAAATTACTTAAAACTAAATTTATGGGTATGATGCTATTTGGTGCTCAGTTGTGTATCTATAAGAAACCCAAGCTTAGAAGTCATCCAATCAAAATTCTTAAAAATTATCACATGTGCCCTTACTTGACTTCTAATGCTTTAATATGGTTGCAATTAGGCTGTATCTTCCTTGGGGCTTGATTAAGATTCTGCCGACTCAAATTCTGGCTGAAGCACATCTTTGAGGGAACTTCATCTCACCTTGCTAGATAGGTTTGGCTCTAACTCAAGGAGACAAATTAACAATGACTTAGCATATTGTTGCCTTTTCTTGCCAGCACTTTCTACCCTTGGCCTGGATAAAAATCAGGCAGAATTGGTCTTGGACAGTAAGTAAGTACATCAATCAATCAATCAATCAATCAATTAATTAACAAGGTAACTTTTTGATAACACTTTAAACCAGGTTACTAGAGCTTCCAATAATTTAATCAGAGTTGTTGAAATAACTTTGTGCATATTCAGCAATATATGTTATTGACCCACAGTGCAACACAATAACAAGTAATTTGATAATATTTATGATCAAACATAAGTGCCTATTCACTATGATATGTTATATATCTGAAACAACACAGAGACCCATCCTGAAATAATTATAATTACTGAGTTAACATGTGTTAAATTCTTTCCGTTCTTTCTTGAAGCACACACAAATTAGTTCCTGTCACTGTTATTTATGCCTTTCTCTTGGGAAAAATATCCTATTGAAAAACTCTCTTAATGAGATCTCTGACATTATAAGCTCTCATTTTAAACATTATATTATAAATATTTAGGCCCACAGTCAAACTTTTCAACAGTAATAACTGTTGTGATGTAACCTGTAATCCTTAAAAATCCATTTATGAAAGGTATTTCTTCAATTAACTTTCCTCTGAGAAAACATGGTTGTTTACATATAATGGAAAATATTGCTTTTTCATATAGGCCCGTTATATGTAGCAGCAGGCATTTAAGTAACACCTTATCTTTACGTTTTTAAGACCTGCCAATGTCAGTCAATGGGCATTCTTTAGCTTCATGCCAAAACAGGCACTCCAGAAAAATAAGAAAATAAAAGCTTAGTTTTTAAATAATGTTTATGTTTTACTACACTTGATCTTAGCCAAAAGGCTGAGAAGCTGGCCTATGACTGTAATAAAGATTTGATTTGATGTTTCAAGTTTTGAGTTTACAGTTGGACTAGAACATTTTTACATTAGTTCAGTATAATGTCTCCCTAGAATCTTTTCTATTAGGAGCCATTTTGGTGCAGAGGTTAAGGCACACGGCTAGAAACCAGAAAACTGTGAGTTCTAGTCCTGCCTTGGCACAAAGCCAGCTGGGTGACCTTGGGCTCTCTCTCAGCCTTAGGAAGCAGGCAATGGCAAACCACTTCTGAAAAACCTTGCCAAGAAAATTGCAGGGACTTGTCCAGGTAGCCATCAGGAGTCAACACTGACTCAAAGGTGCACGCACGTGTGCGCACACACGCACACACGCACACACACACCCAACTATTCGCTGGATAAAAGGAAGCTGTCATGGTGTCCTTTCCTATCCCTGCTTGTTCTGGCTTAAAAATAGTGTAGCAATTTCAAAATTGATGTAGGATAAATCATTAGAATAGTATTTCTGAGGAAGAAATAGTGGACCAAAGACAGTTCTGCAAAAAGTGAAGCCGATGACCGCAATGGAATGAAGAGTTGGGAAGTAGACTGGCTCTTTGATAACTCCTCTCCAGACAAGGAGAAGATTTGAGATTGCCCACAAGATGCTTCTTGTGAGGAGACCACAAGACAGCAGTTTCTGGCAGGTTTAGAGTTCTGGGAGTTGAGGGAATAGCCATCTTGCTCAACCTGCAGTCAGTGCCTTTGAAAGTTCACATACTTCCTTTTCTAATCACTTTTGGAAATTGCTCGTTAACTGCTTTTCAGCTATTAGGAGCCTTCGGATTGACAAGTTTTACAGCACTGGGTGAGCTTTCTTTAATCCTTAGCAAAAGAAGTTTTAAATGCAAGTTTAAGAACTTTTTAAAAAATTGGAATAAACAGCAAAAGGGTGATTAAATTTTTGATTTCAGAAAGTTACAAATGGACTAAGGGTCCAGATAAATTTGAAATAAGATTTTTGAATTAATAATAAAGATCCTTCCCATGGGAAAATGGTTTTGTTTTGATTTTTTTTTTAAGCATAATAAGATAAGACTTTAAAAATTGGACACTAGAGGGAACTAAAGATTATAATTAAAGGAGAAGAACTGTCAAAGTCAACTCACAATAACAGAATGAAGCAAAATATTATAACATTGGACATACTGAAGGATATTTGTGGACTCAGAAGTCAATCTTAAATGTATCTGCCATTATAGATAGACTGTGTTCAGATGTTAAGGAACAGGAACAAGTTTCACCAGACAGGACTGAATCTGATCTGAAAGTGGATTTAAAAGTGACAAGCTACAAGAATGATATGGAAAAAGATGTTACACTGGATATACAGATGAAACTGGATGATGTTTTAATAATTAAAAGAGATATACAAATGGCAAACCAAAAAGGCAACTTAGATAATTTTCTTATATTGCATTTAAAAAAGAGACCTGTGAAAGTTCTGGGGATTTTGTGAGAAGGACAAAGAAAAAATGAAAAGAAAACAAGTTCTAGGACATTATTTGAAGGGATTAAAGATTAAGATTGTTAAAAGGAAAAGGAAAATATAAAGTGGGTTTATTTGATTAAACCGCTGAGCTGCTGAGCTTCCCGATCGGAAGGTCAGCGGTTCGAATCTGCGTGACGGGATGAGCTCCCATTGCTAGTCCCAGCTCCTGCCAACCTAGCAGTTCGAAAACATGCAAATGTGAGTAGATTAATAGGTACTGCTTCAGTGGGCAGGTAACGGCATTCTGTTTAGTCATGCTGGCCACATGACCATGGAAGTGTCTACGGACAAACACCGGCTCTCTGGTTTTGAAACGGAGATGAGCACCACCCCCTAGAGTCGGATACGACTGGACTTAATGTCAAGGGAAACCATTACCTTTACTTTAAAATAGATATGTTGTTATTTCTGGTAACCCTTAATGGACCAGGATCGAATGATGAAGTTTTAAAGATCTGTTTATAGATAAGAGATGAGGTATGGGACAAAGAGATTATTTGTTGTATTTTAAGAGAAGGTGATAAGTTGTTAGAATTGTTTATACTTGCTGTGACGAAGGGGGAAGTTACTTCTTTATATATTTATTTTCCTTTTCTTTGCTACATTATTTTTCCTTTTTAATTTTTCTTTCTACATTATTCTTTTTTCTTTTTTCTGCACTTTCTATTTGTTCTTTTTATTCTTTTATTTTTTGTAGTATGTATTAGTTTTTATCTGTCTAACTGTGATGTTTCATAAAATTATTATATTTTTAAAAAGCAACTGCAGAAATTTTGATATTTCCCCATGAAGTGCGTGAATGTATCTTTTCATTAAATAACATTCTGAAGGTATTTTAACTGAATCAGATGCCTTCAAATCTTGAATGGCAAACTCAGATTGAATCATGTCTGTTTCAAATCACAAATCTACAGTTTGGTATGAATCAGGGCCGATTTGTACAGCTCTGAATACTGGTTCATATCAACACAGTTAAAATAACATCAATTACATGAGTAGCAGAAAATCCATAATCCCTGCATTTTATTTTATAAAATCTTGGCAGCATGAAAGATTCCATTGATCAATTTCACTTCTCCCAGGTTAAAAAGGCTCCAAACCTTAAGTTGACAATTGCCCTTTGTTCATGTGTTATCCAGTCTGCTGTTTCTCTTTCAGCTGCTAAAATAAAATGCACATCAGCTTTAATGACAGATGGAGAATCAACACATCCCTCTCATTCCTAAGACAAAGTGAAGTCATCACTTTTATTTGTTCTGAAGCTTCATCTAGCAATTGTAATAGCTGGAAGAGGTTTCTGATACTACACATGTGCAGATGGTTTTTCCACTCATCTACAAAACTGCAAGAAAAAGGCTTTTGACCATGTGCTGTAATCATAGAGATGCCTTTCCTGACACTGCTAGATGAAACTTTGAAGGAACACAATACACTTTAAGTTAAGGAAAATCAGCCACCTGTTCACCTCAGTGAAGGAAATCACATCTCCATAATACAAAGTGCTTCACTGAGGTAAAGCACAAGCTTACTACGTATCCATTTCAACTGACTAAAACATGTTTACTCCAACAATGGTAACTAATGTTTTTAAATTATTGAGACAAATCTAAGTCTTCCTGAGTGTGTGTTCTCAAGGCCAAAGGACAAGTTTTAATACAACAGTTATACCAAATGACAAGTTTTAGTATAACAGTTATCTATGGAAGAAAAAGATCTAGAATATTTCAGAGGCAATCAACCAAGCAGCAAACAACAGCCCAATCAAAGAACTCCCAAGGAGAGAACAACACCCCCACCAACACAAGCAGGGCAAGCCACGGTATATAAACAGAGAGCAAGGCCCACTCCCTCTTCGCACTGAAGATGTTGCCTAGTCTGGCAATGAAATGTCTGCAAGAAAACAACAAGGCTCAGAGAGCACCAAGGACTCCACAGAGGCAACAATCTATATGTCAATTTAGCAAGGGCACAATCTGAAAGTCACTCATTTTAACAGGTAGCTCTTTAAGTGGGGAAGGGGGTGTCTTGTCATAAATCTCCTGACACACTTTCACACAAAGAACTTAAATACATTGAGGTTTATTCCCAAAACATCCTGGTATTGTCAAGAAGCAAGCCTCTTCCTCAGTAAGTAGGTAAAACTGCAACCACTCAGAGAACCCTAACTTTTCCCAGGAAGTAATCTCTATCTAATCCTTCTGTGCCAAACATGACGTATCACTAAAACCTTCATGGCCCACTTGAGACATGTAAGTATCTACTCTGAAAATTGCCATAAACCTTCCTACTTCCTATTCCAATTAGAGCTGTGAATAGAGAATAGATTCCACTCTCTTTCCTACCCTCCCAACATACATCCTCTTACCCACAAATGCCGATGCTGGTCAATATAAAAACATTCCTAGATTTAACTGAATCAGAAATCCAGACCACGGAAGAAGAAATGTCCTGCTCAGTTTCACTGAGTGCTGATATAATCAATTAAAGGCTAAGCTGTAATGCAGGACTACTGCATAAGGCAAATTCAATTGCTCAGAAAGCCACAAACATGAGGCCATAAACAAACAATGAGAGCACATGTTACGTAACTCAGCACTTCAGCCAAGTGGATTGGTTGGTCCTCCTGGGTATTAACAGGAAGAAGTCATACTAATTTGATTTAGCACAGGTAAATACATTTTTAAAAAACAAAATGTAAATTAATATCAACAATAGGGCAATGCAACAATCCACATAAGATATTTCCTAATACAGTATCATATAACCAGTATAAAACATTTCCTAATACTAACACAACTGTATCATAAATCTATAGCAAATAATGACAAAGAAGTTTCTTCTGGCTTCATAGAAATGATATTTGACCAAGTTTTAATGTACTTACTTGATTATACACTACCTTTCTAGTCCAGCAAGGATTCAAGGCAGTTAATAACAGGAACAACAACAGTTTCCCCCTCTTCTCTTCTCTTCTCTTCTCTTCCTTTTTTCTTTTAATAACTTAATAACTTAATAACTCCCTTATATCTGTAGATTTGGATTTCTTGGGTTTGGAGGATAATTTCTTATTAAAAACTTCCTCTTAAATTTCAGGACTGGCAAATGTTTGTCAGTTTCTGTATTTATGGGCAGGAAGATCTGGTACTTGCTTTTTATTTTCCTGGAACTAGTCTGAAGGGAGAAGTACTGAGAATTATGTGGTACGAAGAGGCTTAGCTTAACTGGTGGCAGCCTATTGCAATTGCCTTTTAGTGGTTAAACTTGGAAGAAGGAGAGAGAGAGGGAGATTGTAAATTTCCCCTCCTGTTTTCTAAAAGCAATACTTTGTCACAAACTGTATTTTATTGTCCTCTTTAAGCTTATAACCAAGAGTCTCTGCTAATGGTCTCATCCTATCAGCAGATGACCATCTCCATGCAAACTCTTTTTGCCAAATTGTTCACATAGGGTATTTTGTAGAGGGTGCCCCTTTTGTAACCAGATGCTTATCCCCCAGTCTTAGAGAAGAAAATGTTTAATTCTTTCTTACAGAAAAGAACAGAAAACCATGAAAACAGAATCAATACATATGCCCTCTTCAATCCACAATGTCAACATGTTTTAAATTCAAAGCAGGGTTGAAAATCCCATTGATTCTCTGAATTGATCCTACACCAATCTCCACGGATCTTGATCAATTCTGCAACTACTTTATGCTTTAACACCAATTATATTTTTGTGACAAATTACAATTGTGCCTTGATTGGTTTATTTAGGCAACTGGGCTGATATTTTTAATCTAAATATGACTAACAAATATAAATACAAATAAATATAATGCCTAAAAATAATATACTTTTATACAACAAAAAATAATATACAACATGATATACCTATGTTGATTCTTAACTAGGTCTATTGGCTGAGTCTATTAGATTTGTTTTTGCTCAAAGGTAACAGATAAGTTACCTAATCTTTTAAATGCCTGAATAGTCTTGTAAGTGACAGGACATCAGAAATATGCTGAGCCCGCTCACCTTCGAAGGAAAGGTCATTATGCTTTCATTTCTTGGCCTGCATTGTGAACTATGTAGATAAATCACCATGACTTGGAGGCCAATAAAAATACTCCAAGTCCAAAAGGTCAAGCCAAGAATATTAAAACAATTGAATACATGGCAGAAGAGGAATGAATTCCAAGACAGAGTTCCTGCCTCTAGTACCTATAATATAATACCATCCATTGCAGCATGGAGGACAACATGCACTGAAGACAGATACACACAGGCTCCTTGTCCCAGCATGAGGACATCCCACTAGCCATTTCCACTCATCTCTGCTTGTCTTTTAGTATTGTCCCACATTAGTGCACCTTATGCTGCCTCATACCATATCCTGGAGTGAGATATTGGGGAAAGCACCTTTCCTACTTAGTACCTTAAGCCTTCCATTTCCTAAGTGGAAATGGTGCTTTCCCCAATATCTCACTCCAGGATACTGTATGAGGCAGCATCAGGTGCGCTAATACGCATTGGCAAGGCAGTCTGAAAAGTCATGTCCTGTGTCAGTGATCTTCTGGTTCTATGTGGTTTTGCTGCTTTTCTATGGGACCAGTTCAGTCCTGACCTCCTCAGTCCTCTCTGGGCTTCAAGGGAGGCTCTGGTTCCCATAACCACTTTGTTTGTTGTTTAAACGGGTTGGTTGATTGCTCAACTGCTCAACCTAGAGAGTGTGGAGCCCTGAAATTAACTGGCCCTCCCTGGCTTAATGCAAGTAATTAGAAATATAATTTAAAGCACTTGGCTCAGACTTCTGCAGCCTACTTGGAAAGGAATTCCTTTCCCAGAAACCCTCACTACTCACTTCCACTCCTCACATTATGTTCATCTTCCATACTGATCCTCACAGCTTTCACAAAGTCCAGATCTTCAACAATACTTGTCCAGTGTTTGCAACTCAGCTAAACAAATCCTAATAGCAACTAGGTGGCAGCCAAGAGATACAACCTCCCATAACCTTTTTGTTGCCATCTATTAGCTGAAAGGTCAAAAATTGAACATATTTACATACTGTGTGCCAATTCCTGAAATTAAATAATTCACCCTGGCTTAAAGGGTGTAGGTGAAAGGATTGAGTTCTTACACTTCTGTTTTGTTTTTTTTTTAACAGAAAAACTATTATTCTTTCAAAGCATATTTAAAACACAAAATATAGAGTATAGAAAAAATAGAACATAGAACTGAAGAAAAAAGAGAAAATATAAAAGTGCAAAATTAGAAAAAAGTAGAAAAAAAGTGACTTCTGACTTTCTCCAGTACAGATTGTTGTTTATTCGTTTAGTCGCTTCCGACTCTTCGTGACTTCATGGACCAGCCCACGCCAGAGCTTCCTGTCGGTCGTCAACACCCCCAGCTCCCCCAGGGACGAGTCCGTCACCTCTAGAATATCATCCATCCATCTTGCCCTTGGTCGGCCCCTCTTCCTTTTGCCTTCCACTCTCCCTAGCATCAGCATCTTCTCCAGGGTGTCCTGTCTTCTCATTATGTGGCCAAAGTATTTCAGTTTTGCCTTTAATATCATTCCCTCAAGTGAGCAGTCTGGCTTTATTTCCTGGAGGATGGACTGGTTTGATCTTCTTGCAGTCCAAGGCACTCTCAGAATTTTCCTCCAACACCACAGTTCAAAAGCATCGATCTTCCTTCGCTCAGCCTTCCTTATGGTCCAGCTCTCGCAGCCATATGTTACTACGGGGAACACCATTGCTTTAACTATGCGGACCTTTGTTGTCAGTGTGATGTCTCTGCTCTTAACTATTTTATCGAGATTTGTCATTGCTCTTCTCCCAAGGATTAAGCGTCTTCTGATTTCCTGACTGCAGTCAGCATCTGCAGTAATCTTTGCACCTAGAAATACAAAGTCTTTCACTGCTTCTACATTTTCTCCCTCTATTTGCCAGTTATCAATCAAGCTGGTTGCCATAATCTTGGTTTTTTTGAGGTTTAGCTGCAAACCAGCTTTTGCACTTTCTTCTTTCACCTTCATCATAAGGCTCCTCAGTTCCTCTTCGCTTTCAGCCATCAAAGTGGTATCATCTGCATATCTGAGATTGTTAATGTTTCTTCCAGAGATTTTAACTCCAACCTTGGATTCCTCAAGCCCAGCTTGTCGCATGATGTGTTCTGCATACAAGTTGAATAGGTAGGGTGAGAGTATACAGCCCTGCCGTACTCCTTTCCCAATCCTAAACCAGTCAGTTGTTCCGTGGTCTGTTCTTACTGTTGCTACTTGGTCGTTATACAGATTCTTCAGGAGGCAGACAAGATGATTTCGTATCCCCATACCGCTAAGAACTTGCCACAATTTGTTATGGTCCACACAGTCAAAGGCTTTAGAATAGTCAATAAAACAGAAATAGATGTTTTTCTGAAACTCCCTGGCTTTTTCCATTATCCAGCGGATATTGGCAATTTGGTCTCTAGTTCCTCTGCCTTTTCTAAACCCAGCTTGTACATCTGGCAATTCTCGCTCCATGAACTGCTGAAGTCTACCTTGCAGGATCTTGAGCATTACCTTACTGGCATGCGAAATGAGTGCCACTGTTCGATAGTTTGAACATTCTTTAGTGTTTCCCTTTTTTGGTATGGGGATATAAGTTGATTTTTTCCAATCTGATGGCCATTCTTGTGTTTTCCAAATTTGCTGGCATATAGCATGCATTACCTTGACAGCATCATCTTGCAAGATTTTGAACAGTTCCGCTGGGATGCCGTCGTCTCCTGCTGCCTTGTTATTAGCAATGCTTCTTAAGGCCCACTCAACCTCACCCTTCAGGATGTCTGGCTCTAGCTCACTGACCACACCGTCAAAGCTATCCCCGATATTGTTATCCTTCCTATACAGGTCTTCTGTATATTCTTGCCACCTTTTCTTGATCTCTTCTTCTTCTGTTAGGTCCTTGCCATCTTTGTTTTTGATCATACCCAGTTTTGCCTGGAATTTACCTCCAATGTTTCTAATTTTCTGGAAGAGGTCTCTTGTCCTTCCTATTCTGTTGTCTTCTTCCACTTCCGCACATTGCTTGTTTAAAAATAATTCCTTATCTCTTCTGGCTAACCTCTGGAATTTTGCATTTAATTGGGCATATCTCCCCTTATCACTGTTGCCTTTTGCTTTCCTTCTTTCTTGGGCTACTTCTAGTGTCTCAGCAGACAGCCATTTTGCCTTCTTGGTTTTCTCTTTCTTTGGGATGTATTTTGTTGCCGCCTCCTGAACAATGCTGCCAACTTCTGTCCAGAGTTCTTCTGGGACCCTATCTACTATGTCCAGTCCCTTAAATCTATTCTTCACCTCCACTGCATATTCCTTAGGAATATTAGTGAGCTCATATCTAGCTGATCTGTGGGTCTTCCCTAATCTCTTTAGTCTGATCCTAAATTGTGCAAGAAGAAGTTCGTGATCGGAACTACAGTCAGCTCCAGGCCTTGTTTTTACCGAGTGTACAGATGTCCGCCACCTTTGGCTGCAAAGGATGTAATCAATCTGATTTCGGTGTTGTCCATCTGGTGAAGTCCATGTATAAAGCCTTCTCTTAGGTTGTTGGAAGAGAGTGTTTGTTATGCAGAGTGAATTGTCTTGGCAAAATTCTATCAGCCTATGTCCTGCTTCATTTTGTTCTCCCAGGCCATACTTACCTGTAATTCGAGGTGTCATTTGACTGCCCACCTTAGCATTCCAGTCTCCTGTGATGAAAATAACATCTCTTTTAGGCGTGTTGTCCAGTAGGTGCTGCAGATCCTCATAGAACTGCTCTACTTCAGCTTCTTCAGCATTTGTGGTTGGGGCGTATATTTGGATCACTGTGATGTTAGATGGCTTGCCCTGAATTCGAATTGAGATCATTCTGTCGTTCTTTGGGTTGTATCCAAGCACTGCTTTAGCCACTTTACTATTAATTATGAAGGCTACTCCATTTCTTCTGTGGTCCTCTTGTCCACAGTAGTAGATCTGGTGGTCATTTGATGTGAAGTGGCCCATTCCAGTCCATTTCAGTTCACTGACGCCCAGAATGTCTATCTTTAATCTTGACATCTCACCAATAACCACATCCAATTTGCCCTGGCTCATAGATCTTACATTCCAGGTTCCGATGGTGTGTTGATCCTTAGAACATCGGATTCGCCGTTCACCACCAGCACCGTCGGCCGCTAGCCGTCCTTTCGGCTTTGAGCTAGCTGCGTCATCACGTCTGGGGCTAGTTGAACTCATCCTCTGTTCCTCCCCAGTAGCGTTTTGACCATCTTCCGACCTGGGGGTCTCATCTTCCGATGGTATACCGACATATCTCTGGTTGTACTGATCCATTTAGTTTTCACGGCAAGAATACTGGGGTGGGTTGCCATTACCTTCCCCAGGGATCGCATTTAGTCTGACCTCTCTGTCATGACCTTCCCATCTTGGGTGGCCCTTCATGGTTTAGCTCATGGCATCATTGAGGTGCTCAAGCTCCAGCACCACGACAAGGTAACGATCCTTTGCTGAAGCCAGTACAGATATAAATGCAATTACAAATATAATTTCTTACCATTAGTTAAACCTTAGAAACATTATTTCTATAAAATCAAACCTTTTAATCATCAAAACCCAAAATTAAAGCTTCATTTTTTTCTGACATGAGCAAATGATCTAAAAGTGGTTGCCAAGTAGAAACAAATCTAGAAATGGTATTTGCTCTTATCAACGCTGTTAACTTAGCCATTTGGGCCAGTTCCATCAGTTTATTAATCCAGTTCTCCACTGTAGGTATTTGTGGATCTTTCCATCTTTGTGCATAGAAAAGTCTTGCTGCTTCAATCATATATAAAAGCAAAGTCCCATGTTGTTGCTCAAGTTGTTTCTCCATCAGTCTCAAAAGAAACGGTTCTGAGGTTTTTTTGGTAAGTCCAGTTTAATAATCTTTTGTACATTGACATGTATTTGATCCCAGAAGGTTTTGGCCTTCTCACAAGTCCACCAAAAATGATAAAAAGTTCCTTCACCGTGAGAACATTTCCAACAAACATTTGTCACGTCATTTTACATTTTGGACAACTTACCAGGAGTTAAATACCAATGATACATCGCTTCTGTATTTGTTTGGGAATTCCTTTCTTAGTGGCTGCTGGTCCCAGGCTTGCTTCTTCTTCTTACATTTTTAGGATAGTTTGCAGCTCCCACACTAATCCTCAAAGCTAAACCATTTTTTTCAAACTCCTGCTCTTCAGAAGCACTTCCCACTGGCTGTATCTTGGCCTCACAAATCCAGACAACCAAGACATACAAAACAACACTCTAATGCTTTGCTACAACCTGGTGGTCACTAGGTTGAACAGCTGACCCATTGATTCATAGTTCTGAAGATTTTTTCTGTTTTAAATAATGATCAACAGGAAAGGGGTAAGATTGCAATGCATGGAGTGATGAATGCATTGTGCTTAGCTACTGGAGAGGCTTTTCATGTACTGGATGACATTGGCAGGGCTGATATTTCAGCTCTGGAGCTTCTGTTCCTTAGAAAGTTGGCTGTTAAAGCTGTATGGGCAGACCTGTTCCAAATAACTGTGACAGGGTTTTTGGATGGGTTGGTGTGCCTTTGGGTCAGTATTGACTCCTGGTGACTGCTTGGACTACTTCCTGCAGTTTTCTTGGCAAGATTTCGGAAGTGGTTTGCCACATCTTCTTTCTAGGGCTGAGAGAGAATGACTGGCCCAAGCTCACCCAGTGGGCTTTGTGCCTCAGACAGAACTAGAACTCACAGTCTCCCAGTTACTAGCCTGGTGCCTTAACCCCTACACTAAACTGGCTTTCAAATAATTGGTAGAGCTGTTCTATGTAGGGATTAAGATTTAGAGCAAGACAACATGGTAAAATAGGTATGTGGATGTGGTCCAAGTCAACTCAAATGTCTTGATCTTAACTCAAAACAAAATAGTATATATTTGAGAAAGTTGCAAACAACAAAGTGTCTACTGGAGTAGTTCCATTCAAAATATAAGTTGTCCACGAAAACAAACATGGATTCTCTTGCATTTAAAATATTGATTTATCAAATGTATTTAGCTTAATGGCTGTAGGCACCTCACATAGACACAATAATTCCACCCATAAAAACAAGCATAGCATATATTAAAAAGTAATGGGAAAACTTACAGAGCATAGCTTAAGCAATTCTTTACAATTCCTTTAACAGCAGGGACTGTAGGAGATGCCTCTTTTCTTCCGTGTAACAAAATAATGTCTGTGTATGTTTCTGCTTTCCCCTTGTGTTTCATTTGCCTATGTTTGTGTGTTTCTCTGCCCTGGGAAGCATGGTAGGCTATATATGCTTCTCTTTAGGTCACATAGGTAGTAAAAGAAAAAGTGCCTAGAATGGAGGCACTGCCCATAGGGGGATTTTTTTTTTTTCTGGATTGTTCTTTTCTGCAGCCCTAAGGCAGATCCTACACATTTTTGAACCTAATCTTTCTTTTGCTTGCTTCTTCCACCATACCAAAATTGGTCCCATTTTGTACAGTTTTCAGAGACCTATCCAGGGGATGGATGACAGGCAGACAAAGTCCTGAGCTGCTTTCAACCATTCTGTTCAGTTGGCAGTGATACAGAAGTGGGTTGTCATTGCCTTTTTATGGGATTATCATTTTTTCTCCTAATTACCAAGTCTAGCCTACAGCCCTGGGATTTCCTGATTGTTTCCAATCCAAATCCTAACCAGGTACACTCTGCCTACTTTTTCACGATAGGCCAAGCTCAAGTAGATGCTGCCATCTGCTGCAGTTTAACACATATAAAACACAAATGAAAACAGTAAAATTAAAAGGCCTGGGTAAAAATAAGTGTTTTTAAGTCCACTCCTATCTGGAGCAAGGAAGGATGTACCCCAACCTTCTAGTACCATCTACTCATTACCGAGGCATGATAAGCCACTTCGTATTACTGTTATACTGGCAGAAGAAAAAACTGGAAGACTCTAGAAGATGCTGTAAATCACTCACAGGGAAATGGCCACAGATGGGATTTGACCTGTGACATTAATGAAGATTGAACCAAGTCTATTGAATAGTGACCAGTCACTTCTCTACATCTTTCATCTTTCCATCCAGTGCTATCCTTAATCCTACTGAAAACTGCCACTTAATTATTTATTTAATGTATTTAATAAATTTATAGGTTGCCCATCTCATATACATGACTCTGGTTGGCTAACAATTAAAACAGAGTAAAACAATAAACAATAATTATACTACTTCTGAGCCAATATACAGTGATATAACAAATTAACAAAAAGGAAAGAATAGCTTAGCTTGGAAACAATGTAAAATAGATAATTTTAAAGAGGACTTTTAGTTATTTATTCACTTACCTTGCTTTATATCCTTCAAGAAGGTTAAAAGTTTAAATTTATGCATTTCATACATTCTAAACAGCCATACCATGTGTGCAGCTTGTTTAAATTACTGTCACATTAATTGATTTGTAATTATAGTAATAGAAAATAATCTGTTGCTTTAGGGAGTAACAAGAGACAATGGCTTATTCCTTGTTTGGATTTTTTTTAGCATCTTTAAATATTTAGCATCAGTAAAAATAAAATCATGGCTAGAAATCTTCTGCATTGTATCATTTTGTTAAAGTAAATTTTTTAAAAAGAAGATCTTGGATTTCTAAATGTTTTGCTGTATAAATTACTTTGTTGTTTATTCGTTTAGTCGCTTCCGACTCTTCGTGACTTCATGGACCAGCCCACGCCAGAGCTTCCTGTCGGTCGTCAACACCCCCAGCTCCCCCAGGGACGAGTCCGTCACCTCTAGAATATCATCCATCCATCTTGCCCTTGGTCGGCCCCTCTTCCTTTTGCCTTCCACTCTCCCTAGCATCAGCATCTTCTCCAGGGTGTCCTGTCTTCTCATTATGTGGCCAAAGTATTTCAGTTTTGCCTTTAATATCATTCCCTCAAGTGAGCAGTCTGGCTTTATTTCCTGGAGGATGGACTGGTTTGATCTTCTTGCAGTCCAAGGCACTCTCAGAATTTTCCTCCAACACCACAGTTCAAAAGCATCGATCTTCCTTCGCTCAGCCTTCCTTATGGTCCAGCTCTCGCAGCCATATGTTACTACGGGGAACACCATTGCTTTAACTATGCGGACCTTTGTTGTCAGTGTGATGTCTCTGCTCTTAACTATTTTATCGAGATTTGTCATTGCTCTTCTCCCAAGGATTAAGCGTCTTCTGATTTCCTGACTGCAGTCAGCATCTGCAGTAATCTTTGCACCTAGGAATACAAAGTCTTTCACTGCTTCTACATTTTCTCCCTCTATTTGCCAGTTATCAATCAAGCTGGTTGCCATAATCTTGGTTTTTTTGAGGTTTAGCTGCAAACCAGCTTTTGCACTTTCTTCTTTCACCTTCATCATAAGGCTCCTCAGTTCCTCTTCACTTTCAGCCATCAAAGTGGTATCATCTGCATATCTGAGATTGTTAATGTTTCTTCCAGAGATTTTAACTCCAACCTTGGATTCCTCAAGCCCAGCTTGTCGCATGATGTGTTCTGCATACAAGTTGAATAGGTAGGGTGAGAGTATACAGCCCTGCCGTACTCCTTTCCCAATCCTAAACCAGTCAGTTGTTCCGTGGTCTGTTCTTACTGTTGCTACTTGGTCGTTATACAGATTCTTCAGGAGGCAGACAAGATGACTTGGTATCCCCATACCGCTAAGAACTTGCCACAATTTGTTATGGTCCACACAGTCAAAGGCTTTAGAATAGTCAATAAAACAGAAATAGATGTTTTTCTGAAACTCCCTGGCTTTTTCCATTATCCAGCGGATATTGGCAATTTGGTCTCTAGTTCCTCTGCCTTTTCTAAACCCAGCTTGTACATCTGGCAATTCTCGCTCCATGAACTGCTGAAGTCTACCTTGCAGGATCTTGAGCATTACCTTACTGGCATGTGAAATGAGTGCCACTGTTCGATAGTTTGAACATTCTTTAGTGTTTCCCTTTTTTGGTATGGGGATATAAGTTGATTTTTTCCAATCTGATGGCCATTCTTGTGTTTTCCAAATTTGCTGGCATATAGCATGCATTACCTTGACAGCATCATCTTGCAAGATTTTGAACAGTTCCGCTGGGATGCCGTCGTCTCCTGCTGCCTTGTTATTAGCAATGCTTCTTAAGGCCCACTCAACCTCACTCTTCAGGATGTCTGGCTCTAGCTCACTGACCACACCGTCAAAGCTATCCCTGATATTGTTATCCTTCCTATACAGGTCTTCTGTATATTCTTGCCACCTTTTCTTGATCTCTTCTTCTTCTGTTAGGTCCTTGCCATCTTTGTTTTTGATCATACCCAGTTTTCCCTGGAATTTACCTCCAATGTTTCTAATTTTCTGGAAGAGGTCTCTTGTCCTTCCTATTCTGTTGTCTTCTTCCACTTCCGCACATTGCTTGTTTAAAAATAATTCCTTATCTCTTCTGGCTAACCTCTGGAATTTTGCATTTAATTGGGCATATCTCCCCTTATTACTGTTGCCTTTTGCTTTCCTTCTTTCTTGGGCTACTTCTAGTGTCTCAGCAGACAGCCATTTTGCCTTCTTGGTTTTCTCTTTCTTTGGGATGTATTTTGTTGCCGCCTCCTGAACAATGCTGCCAACTTCTGTCCAGAGTTCTTCTGGGACCCTATCTACTAAGTCCAGTCCCTTAAATCTATTCTTCACCTCCACTGCATATTCCTTAGGAATATTAGTGAGCTCATACCTAGCTGATCTGTGGGTCTTCCCTAATCTCTTTAGTCTGATCCTAAATTGTGCAAGAAGAAGTTCGTGATCGGAACTACAGTCAGCTCCAGGCCTTGTTTTTACCGAGTGTACAGATGTCCGCCACCTTTGGCTGCAAAGGATGTAATCAATCTGATTTCGGTGTTGTCCATCTGGTGAAGTCCATGTATAAAGCCTTCTCTTAGGTTGTTGGAAGAGAGTGTTTGTTATGCAGAGTGAATTGTCTTGGCAAAATTCTATCAGCCTATGTCCTGCTCCATTTTGTTCTCCCAGGCCATACTTACCTGTAATTCGAGGTGTCATTTGACTGCCCACCTTAGCATTCCAGTCTCCTGTGATGAAAATAACATCTCTTTTAGGCGTGTTGTCCAGTAGGTGCTGCAGATCCTCATAGAACTGCTCTACTTCAGCTTCTTCGGCATTTGTGGTTGGGGCGTATATTTGGATCACTGTGATGTTAGATGGCTTGCCCTGAATTCGAATTGAGATCATTCTGTCGTTTTTTGGGTTGTATCCAAGCACTGCTTTAGCCACTTGACTATTAATTATGAAGGCTACTCCATTTCTTCTGTGGTCCTCTTGTCCACAGTAGTAGATCTGGTGGTCATTTGATGTGAAGTGGCCCATTCCAGTCCATTTCAGTTCACTGACGCCCAGAATGTCTATCTTTAATCTTGACATCTCACCAATAACCACATCCAATTTGCCCTGGCTCATAGATCTTACATTCCAGGTTCCAATGGTGTGTTGATCCTTAGAACATCGGATTCGCTGTTCACCACCAGCACCGTCGGCCGCTAGCCGTCCTTTCGGCTTTGAGCTAGCTGCGTCATCACGTCTGGGGCTAGTTGAACTCATCCTCTGTTCCTCCCCAGTAGCATTTTGACCATCTTCCGACCTGGGGGTCTCATCTTCCGATGGTATACCGACATATCTCTGTTTGTACTGATCCATTTAGTTTTCACGGCAAGAATACTGGGGTGGGTTGCCATTACCTTCCCCAGGGATCGCATTTAGTCTGACCTCTCTGTCATGACCTTCCCGTCTTGGGTGGCCCTTCACGGTTTAGCTCATGGCATCATTGAGGTGCTCAAGCTCCAGCACCACGACAAGGTAACGATCCTTTGATGAAGATAAATTACTTATCTTTACCAAAAAAACATTTTGTCTGTAAAGAAAAATGAAAAAACAAACAAACTATAGTGTTGAAAACTATAACTGAAATGTTAAGGCCACTAATCTTAAGAAGGATAAAATTGTTCTTCAGTTGCTTCTATTTAGCACTAGAAATGACTTCAGAATGCTAAAAAAAGAATCATCTATATTTGAGCTCGAGGGTGCATATTTTATATCCATTAAATTTTCCAAGGAGGAGTTTATGTATGTGTGTGAGAGAGACAAAGAGAGCAAGAGAAAAGAAATGCATTTCTGTTTCTTCAAGACAAATGTTTCATTTAGCACCCTTAGAAGGAAGGGAGGGTTCTGTCTTCCAAAGCAATCAGATTCTGCTTGCAATCCTAAAGCTGCCTACTCTGTATTGATTGATAAAAGCCTATGCAACATCTCCTGTTCTCTCTCTTCTTTTCTCTTCTTGTTCATAATAATGATAGACCATAAGGGAGAAGTGGTGTGTGTGTTTTGCCTGCATATCATTCTAGATTTCATAAATAGCATTTCTATTCTCCATTCAAATTTGCTAGCTCTGGAAAAAAAGCATCCTCCTCAGACACTGGGGAATCAAAGTCAATAACAGCTGGCTGAAAGAGACAGCTTCATAAGTTTGATATGATCTCACACTTACATTATAGAATGACAATGGAGATGAGTAATTTTAATCAGATGCCAGTTGGCACCTGATTGTACTTGATGACAATAATATGTATGCTGCATGTGTGGATGTCTTCTTGGTCAACTTTGCTGGGCAGACAACCCAGGAAATAACCAACTTAGTATAGAAAATGGTTCCTCTAGCATGTTGAGCTAAGTTCCCTCAATTACTTTGGTTCCAGATTGGCTGGTTTTCTAAAAGTGGATACGTAGTTTTCAGAGAAGTATAGACAAGTCTCCAAAACAAATGTGTTCGCCTGTATTGATTAACTAATTATGGGTGAGGTTCAGCAAAAATCTGAGCTGGAACCATACTGTCAGCTATGGCAGAAGAATGTCTGGACTAGATCTGCAGCCTACTTCCTTTCAACAATCTGTTCTAAAATATATATAAAATCTGAGTGGAATAGCAGCTTGGCTGTTGACCAACCTATAGTCACATTTTATGATTTTTTTCCCCAAGCACTCAGAGAATAGCCATAATACCACTCTTCAGTATCATAGTAACATTAGAACAGGAATACATGGGTATGGTAATGTGTTCTAAATATTAATGGATTAAGAAGTAGGGTATATATGGGTGACATAATGAATTCTACCAGGTCTGTAATGTGAAATGGATTTTTTGTGTTTGTTTTTTAAAATCAGTTATTCCAAAAACATCTAGATAAAAATAATTCTGTCTATGCAACTTCATAATTATCTATCTATCTATCTATCTATCTATCTATCTATCTAATCTATCACATAGGTTGGTAATATGTAGTTTGCATACCTTCACATAGTGATGTGGCAGTAATGCAGATCACACTTTAGTGAGCAAAAGATTATTAAATATCCTGAGAGACTAGAGAATTGGGTGGAAGTTAACAGGATGAAATTTCAGTGACATAAATCAGAAGAAGCAAATACGACTTAGTTACAAGTTAAAATGAAGTAGAATAACTTAAAATCCATATGCATCAGGAAGTAAAGGAAGTCACTGAAATAGATGTGATTCCTAGTCAGACCAGAATGTTAAGAGCAATGGTTTAGAATGAAGAGAAATATTTTCATTTAGGTGAAGTTTGTAAAGTTCTCTCTGTGTGAAAGAGTCCCCCATCCGACTAGAATTGGATAAGTGTACAGACACAATGTTAATTATTATATATATGAAATTATTCATCCATACATCAGATGAGTTATTACATCAGTACACTTTACCATGTACTTTCAATACCAATTAAAATATGTATTATCCGTAGGACAGAATGCAAGAGTCTAATGTTGATGGCAACATCATCTCTGAGCAACAAACAGTGATGAAATCACAAATGTACTTAAATATGAAACTCAGGCATTTCATCGCAACGTTCTGAGACATGTGTGAAAAAGGATACAAAATGAATCTGTCATTGATTTCTGTTAGAACAAAATAACATTTTTTAAAGTCCCCATTAATAATCTTCTTTCGGACAAAAGTCGATTCAGTTAGAAGTGATAGTTGCTTATACCTGTTAATAGAGAACATGTGTGCCATATTCAGCATAAAATTTTAAGATTTATATATCTGTATAACGACCAAGTAGCAACAGTAAGAACAGACCACAGAACAACAGACTGATTTAAGATTGGGAAAGGAGTACAGCAGGGTTGTATACTCTCACCCTACCTATACAACTTGTACGCAGAACACATCATGCGACATGCTGGGCTTGAGGAATCCAAGGCTGGAGTTAAAATCACTGGAAGAAACATTAACAATCTCAGATATGCAGATGATACCACTTTGATGGCTGAAAGCGAAGAGGAACTGAGGAGCCTTATGATGAAGGTGAAAGGAGAAAGTGCAAAAGCTGGCTTGCAGCTAAACCTCAAAAAAACCAAGATTATGGCAACCAGCTTGATTGATAACTGGCAAATAGAGAAAATGTAGAAGCAGCGAAAGACTTTGTATTTCTAGGTGTGAAGATTACTGCAGATGCTGACTGCAGTCAGGAAATCAAAAGACGCTTAATCCTTGGGAGAAGAGCAATGACAAATCTTGATAAAATAGTTAAGAGCAGACAACAAAGGCCCGCATAGTTAAAGCAATGGTGTTCCCAGTAGTAACATATGGCTGTGAGAGCTGGACCATAAGGAAGGCTAAGAGAAGGAAGATCGATGCTTTGGAACTGTGGTGTTGGAGGAAAATTCTGAGAGTGCCTTGGACTGCAAGAAGATCAAACCAGTCCATATTCCAGGAAATAAAGCCAGACTGCTCACTTGAGGGAATGATATTAAGGGAAAAACTGAAATTCTTTGGCCACATAATGAGAAGACAGGACACCCTGGAGAAGATGCTGATGCTAGGGAGAGTGGTAGGCAAAAGGAAGAGGGGCTGACCAAGGGCAGGATGGATGGATGATATTCTAGAGGTGACGTACTCGACCTTGGGGGAGCTGGGGGTGGTGACAACCGACAGGCAACTCTGGCATGGGCTGGTCCATGAAGTCATGAAGAGTCAGAAGCGACTGAACAAATAAACAACAATATTTTATAAATATATATAAATGTATATATATTTATACACAGTGAAGGAATATTGGTAAGGAATTATGATGTTCCTGAATGCAGTGTAGCTGATTATCAATGCCTGATATAGAAGTATAAGGGATTAACTCACAATTTTTATAGAAAAGACAACTAGTCTCTAGACCAAATTAGCTGAGTTACATATTAGCATAGAGACACTGAGAACAAGATTTTATAGATGAGAATGATAAAACTAAAGATGATTGTCAAACACAACAGCTCTTCACCTATTAGCCTGATATGAAGACCTTGCAATGAAACCATACTGATCTCATTGCAAGGATAACAAATTTTTAAGGGTACTTATTAATCACTGCAGCCAATAATGTTTATTAACCAAATATTGGTGTGCAAACTTTTTTGGTGCAGTTACTGTGGTGATATTGTTCACTGTGCATCAAAGCTCCAAGAACAGATTGGAATTGGGAGCTTAATGAAGGCTCAGAATCAGAGCAGAGGGGGTTCAGAGCCATCTGCTCCATTCCAGGCAAATGATAATCTATTGCAAATTATGCCATTGCTCTCAGGAGCCAACGTTTGATCAGTAAGAAAAATAATTATAGCTAACAACTCAGAAAGAAGTCCAAAATACATTACTAATTAGCAGAAACAAGAAAGTGGAAATGTTACTATCTCTATGGATCCAAAATATCTTTCAGCTTAGAAAGGTAGTAAAAGGCAGCTCTGACTTATTCATTTATTTTTCTCAGAAGAAGGCTGTGTCTGCAGATCCAAAACACAAGTTAAACTGGACAGAAATTAATGGCAGTGTCACAAGGCTGGTAAACATGGCTTGATGTGGTCAAATAAACAAGCAGAATGAAGCAGAGATACCTGTCAAAGAGAATTTGCTAGAAATAAGTAATAGAAGGATTGGAATAATTGAATATTATTTTCCAGGAACTTGTTTTTGTTGATGTTTTCCTACTAACGATTAAGACTGCTATTGTACCTAATCATTTTGGCCGGGGGAAGAGGTTGTATTTGATTGTCTCCTGTCACGTGCTTGATGGCAATCGCCTGGGGGGAGGAACCTGCCCAGACTTGTTTCACTTCCTCTTTCTCTTGTCTGCCGGCAATGTAGTCAGCCAGGCTTGCTCTCAATGAGAGCTAAGTCCTTTACATATGTTTTGCTTTTGTTATGCTTTCTGTAAATAAATTATTTTTATAGATATGCCTGGTGTGTGTGACTTTTCTGATCTCTCCTGGGCTAAAGGCTTTCCCAGCATTCTGCCAACAGTTTTTATCTATTGTTTTCTCTATGGTACTTTTTTGTTCCTCTTCATAATTGTATAAATTCAATGCATTAATAGGAGGAGTGATTTCCTGGATATGTCACCAATGAATAACAATCCAATGATATGTTGCAAGCATACAATGGGTTGCATTTAGTAGCTTCTCCAGAAAAATCACACTAAATAAATATGGAACCAAACAGCTTCATATCCCATCTAAAGATCTGCACTAAAATAAAGTTCACACTTTTTGTGCTACATATTAGCTTGCTGCCTTTCCAAAAGCTTTTTTTTTTTAACATAAAGGGCAAAACTTTGTAAAACTATTATGATAGTGAATTGAACTTATATGATAACAGAAAATTACATTTGGAAAGTTATGATTCTGATTTTACTATAGTGCTTAGTTTCATGTAGTACTTATTTATCAGGTGTGTGATAAGCTCATCAGCAATTAATTCAGCAGAACATGCATTCAAATGTTTATTCATCTTGTTGCATGGAAATATTCAAGTATTATTGACATGTTATAAGTTCTAAAGTTACACTTCATTTAACCTAAGTATTATGAAGCACTAACTAGAGCTCATTGGTACTGTATATATAAAATTTATTCACCATCCATCTCACTCAGAGAGTGACTGTTTCATTTGTTGTTGGGTACAAAGGAAGATGCATTAGGCTTTCACTAACAACTGTCTTGAGAATAGTCCTAGAATAGGAGACTCATTTCAGAAAAAAATAAATTTAAACATTTCAGGAGGCAATGATATAGTAAAAGTAAAATATAGTAAAAGGGTACAGTTAGTCAACAAAATGGGGATGCGGTGGCGCTGCGGGTTAAACCGCTGAGCTGCTGAGCTTGCCGATTGGAAGGTCGGCAGTTCGAATCCGTGTGGCGGGTTGAGCTCCCGTTGCTAGTCCCAGCTCCTGCACACCTAGCAGTTCGAAAACATGCAAATGTGAGTAGATTAATAGGTACCGCTTCGGCGGGCAGGTAACAGCGTTCCATGAGTCATGCTGGCCACATGACCACAGACGGGTCTGTGGACAACGCCGGCTCCAAGGCTTTGAAACGGAGATGAGCACCGCCCCCTAGTCGGACACGACTGGACTTAACGTCAAGGGAAACCTTTACCTTTACCTAGTCAACAAAATAATCAAAGAGATGGTGGCATCTTCCACTGCTCAATGAATTTGAAAACTTTTTTTTGACAGAGGAATTAGTAAATCTAATATTAAATTTTAGATTATATGAAAGGAAACCAAGCAGGCTTCCCCATTTTCACACTCTCCAGAGATGTTTGGATTCAGAACCATATGCTGGTTGGAAATTCTGGGAACTGCAGTCAGAACATAATTGGAAGGCACCTGACTGAAGAAAGATTGACTATCTGAATGGACTTAACTAGGTAATGTTTTGCTACATTGAAATGTGGGCAGGGGGTTTGTGGGTTTGAAAGCAATAAGCACACAAATAAGATAAAAGCTGGATTTCTTAAGCAAAGCATATCAAAAGAATAAATGATTTCAAAGTGTAATATAGTCAGGAAATATCCATAAACAAGTCAATAAAACAAGACATGGCAACATTCAATAGGGGAATGTAAATACAGGACAGACTTTTGCATCTCTTCAATAGCTGGAAGCCTCTTGTCTTCACGAAAAGGAGCTATGAATGCTTCCCAGATTATTCCAGCTTGCAGGTAGCATATCTCCTGGGTGGGTTTATCCTGAGACTCACCCCAGGTAGACTTCTGAAGACTTATACAATATTCTATTAAAATTACTCGTCCTCCTAATTATGCACATTTAGTTTGTTGCCTAATAGTTATCAAAAGCTCATGTGAGTTACTACCCGCTCATCTATCGTGCCCTCCCTGCCAGGTGACTGGCCTTGGCAAAGTATTTTTAAAAGAAAGAGGTAAAACTCTTGAGCCAAAGTGCATCAGAAAATGACCAATTAATTGTGGTCTCAACCACAAACCAAATACAGGGGTTGGGGTAGCAGATACCTGGGTAGTCTTAATGGCTTCAGAGGCAATAGTGTCTGTATACTTTTGGGAACTCTAAAACTTTAACTAGCCATACTATGCATAAACATGTGGAAGAGAAGCTTTTTTATTCAGGGAAGCATAGGGGAAAATGGAGCAGAGCACTAAACCACTTCCTCATCATAATACTTGAGGTAGATTTTATTCATCATACTCTGAATAAGTATGTATGAGATTATAGTGCAAAAATTAGGATATTCAAGATGCTCTATTGCATCACAACATTCATAGAAACAGGCTTCCGATGGGGAATGGCAGATTGAACAGCTGTGGCCATGGGCTAAGTGGGTGGAGCTGACAATGTGGCAACTTTTTTCGGGCTCAGGAAGGTATTTCTGAAGTCCAGAAACATTCTCTGGATAAAGGAGAATGCCTGGAATCATCCCATTTGTCCTACGGACAGCTGCTTGTAACCAGAAGATTGCAAAGAGCATTTCGCATTTGACTGGTAACAGCTTTAAGCTGGGAGGTGGGGCTGTCATCATTTTCCAAGCCACGCTGTAGCCTTAAAGGGACACTAAGATTGGCCACCCCATTTCTAATATATATATATATATATATATATATATATATATATATATATATGTGTGTGTGTGTGTGTGTGTGTGTATGTGTATATGTGTATGTATATATACATACATACATACACACACACATATACAGACACATAATACTGTGTGTGTGTGTATACACACATATACATACACACACACATACATGTATGTATATGTTTATGTATGTATGTGTGTATGTATGTATATGTGTATGTGTGTGTGTATGTATGTGTATATATAGATATAGATATAGTATGTGTATCCTAAGACAGGCTTTCTACAGTGAGCAGAAGCTGGCTTTCTTGGTGCTTGTTGTTATTTTGGGGATTATTTTTTTTAAAAAAAATCTTTTTTAAGTTTTAGATTTTGTTTTCCTTCCAAATATAAAGGAGGATTGAGAGTAACAATTGTCTTCCTGTTAATATTTTTGTATTAAATTTGAAGATATTAGCATTTTCCTACACATTGGATCAGCTGGTTTGAACCTTCACCTTTCTGTTTCTACTTTCCCTTGGGAACTGTCTGCCTATCTCATTCTCACTTGTGTAAATAAATTTTGAAACTTTTCCATATCTTCAGCTTACGCTGGTTAAGCTCCTAGGGAGTGCCATAATCTACTGCATGTGAGATTCCAGCCAGCCTCTGACTCAGAACATGAAACTCTTTCTGAGTCAGAGGGGGAAACAGAAACTTTCTGGGCTGAAACCGGGAAAGTGAAACCCAGAGATGAGTCAGCAGTGTGGGAAAAGATACAGAGGCCGATTGGTCAGTCTTCAGAGGAGGATTTGAATCCTCCTATCAGTGTGCTTGAATGACAGGCAGAAAAGCACGGGAAGGAGAAGGCAGCCTGATTGGCTGCAGAAGGGAATAGGCCTGCAAAAGATCGGCATAAAAGGCACGTGCGAAGAGCAAGCTGCCGGAGACAACCAATCCTTCATGCTCACAGCCCCAGCAGAAGAGTCCTTACCTGCGTTGGAAACCTCGTCTGTAGCGGAAGGGGAATCAGCACCAGTATTTCCTATTGGAGGGGACTTGGATCCTGCACCCGCTGCCACCAACCATCTTCTCCTTGCCAAACCCAGCAGCCTCAGTCTCTCATCCAGCTTTGGATCTCTTCGTCGACCTTTTCTGTGTCCATAGTCTCCAGCCCAGCCTCATTGTGCTTTAAGCCCTCAGCCTTTCTTTGATTCTCCAGTTCAGCCTTGTTGCCTTTCTAGCTCCCAGCCTTGTCCAAAGTCTCCAGGACAGCTTCATAGTGCCTTCGACCTCCAGCCTTGCTTTGAATCTTCAGCACAGCCTAGCCACACCCTGGTTATCTGACATTGCTCAGGAACTTCACATCTACTTTGTTGTGAATTGGGTTTTCAACCTTGCCTAGGACCTTTGATCCAGTCCGGTCATGTTTCAAGCCCTTTGCCTAACCCAGAACCTCGTGCCCAGCCTAGTCGGGTGCCTAGTCTTCACAATCTGTCTAATGTAGCAGTAATAAAACACTAGAGACTTATTCCTCATCTCAGCATGGTTCCTGCTTGTTAGGACATCAGTCCTAACAAACTGAAGAAGCATGAGAAAACCCATACAGATAAACCCCAAAAGTCAAGGTGGGTCTGTTCTGTGTCTCTTTGAATGACTGCTCAAATTCTCGCTACTACGCATGCTTTTTTCCGCCCTGGATAGGGGACCCCTTCCTGCTCACCATCAGTGCTCATGACAAGTTATTTAATAAAGAATATTTTTTGATATTAAAACTGCCTAGCTGCCTCATATTCTGAACAGGACACTGAGTGAGACATGGAAGATTTTAAACAGATTTTTTTCTGATTTCCACCAAGATTTTAAACGGATTTCTTCTGACTGCTACCAAGCTTTTATGCAAGATATTCAGGACATTGTGGAAAATATGAGATTTAAAATGTGCCATCAGGTTGGGGATGTGGTGGATGAAATTGAGGAATTTAAGAACAATAGAAAGGGTTTTTTTAAGACTGAGATTGGGATTTTTATCGAGGTGCTAGATGAAGATTGGATAGTGGAATTGGAGAAATTTAAGGGAGAGAGAGATCTGTAAGCAATAAGTGACATTGACGTCCTGGAGGAATGCCATGAAAAAGAATGGGTCATTATGTATGGGAGTTTTTTTGAGGAGAAGCTGGAATTTTAGAGGGGGGCAGTTGGGCTGTTTGATTTTTCCAAGAGAAAAGCTCTGTGCACATTGTGGAGATATGTAAATGGTCTGGTTTATTTTTAAGTAGGATAAGGGTTAAATAATGTTTATCTGGTTTGCTTTAAGAGTTTGACTGATGTTAACTGTTAAGTATAATGGTAGACAATTTATGTGCTTTTCATTATAATAGACAGAAATGTATAGAATAGTAGTAGGAAAGGGATAATTAAATATGTCTTATCTTTTTGGGGGGGAAAAGTTGTTTAGGAGCTCTATATGATTTTTTTAATATAAGGGGAAGGAGTAACTACTTAGTGATTTTTATTATGTGCTAAAGAGGAATAACTTATAGAAATAGTATGGTTTTGGTTTAATATAGAGTAAGAGATTGATTATGGAAATTTTTGTATATCCTTGCTGTTAAAAGTTGGAAGCCACATCTTTTTGTAATTTTGAAAAAAATAATTCTCTTGTGTTTTCACACCTTTTTAGTTTCTTTTTCTTTTTCTTTTTTTTTTTTTGTAGCTTTTATCTTTGTCTTGAAACTTAATAAAAAATTATTTTAAAAAAACAGAATTCATAGAAACAGAAAGTTACATAGTAAAAAGGAAGCCTCTGCAGTAAGCATGTGGTGGAAACACCAGGAAACCAAAGGCATGGGTCGACAGATGTAATGTCATTTTCCAAAAGTCATAAATATTTTGCTTGGTGAGAATAAGATGAGTGCTTAAACACATCACTGAAAAACAAAAAAGTAAAAAGACTGAATCGTGCTTTAAATGTTTTTATATTCATTAGTTCTGAAAACACACATTTAGAACAAATAGAAAAGAGCATTTAAATTGAAATTCAATACATAGTACTGAGAGAAGAAGACTGAATCTGATGACCTGATTTTTTTTTTAAGATGACAGTTAGGGAAATTTAATATGAATGGCAAGCACAGGAGACAGTGGCATTTTTATGGATTGTTTTTGGTCAGTGAGCAGAGAGGTTTGCTTGAAATAGACAGCAGAATAATTGCGGTAGCTTTTGTGCTGCAATATGATCCAGCTGGGATTGGTAGACTGGCACAGTGGATTCTCACTGGTCATGGCCTCCAACTGTTGTTAAATGCCATGTTGGCTTATAACAAGTCTCCCTTCATTTGTTATCTTATGGATGAAGTGGCTGCCCTGGCATGAGGCCAAAGTAGATCCAGTAGGTGGTGTTACCCTCTCAGAAATGTACCCACCTGGATTTCAAGTGTGGTCTCAGCCACAAACCAAATATAAGGCGTTCGGGTAGCAGATACCTGGGGAGTCTTAATGGCTTCAGAGGCACTAGTGCTACAGATAGCTGGAAGTGAGAACCTGTTATTGAAGATATGGGCTCTATGCATTTGGTGGATTTATTGCTGGTGTTCTGGCCTCACTGCTACCCAGCAACAGTGTTGTTTGACTGCTCAACTCAATGGTTCTGATTTCCTTCACTTTAGATCGATTATTACAGCATTCTGAGGCAATGAAAAGGAACAGGTCTTTGACCTTTTTCTGACACCTTTGAGATATTTGAAGTTTGCTACCTTATCTGGCTCAATCATTTTGTTTTGCAAGGTTAAACATACCTGTCTTCACAGGACTTAATTTATAGTCACCTGATTATCCTTATAGCCTTCTCTGAAATCTCTTAAAATGGAGTGTCCAGAAATGTGATCTCACTAATTTAGAGTAAAGTTAATGATTATTTCTCATGAGTTGAGAATATGACAATATACTTCTGTTGATACAGCCTAAAATTGTATTTGCCTGTTTTGCTCTGCTGGCTCATATTCAGTTTACAATAACTCACTACTCCAAAATCTTTGTCACAACAACTATATCCAAGCCAGGTAGCCTGCACTTGATTTGTATTTCCTAAGTGAAGATCTTTGCACTTGCCTGCATTCTGTAACTTTCAGCAAACATTTCTAACCTGTTATCAGGCTCCAGGTAGCTGGACAAGACCAAGGAAGGAAGAATAATACAGATTTCAGAAAGGTATCTTCAATGCAAATTTGGGATAAATACAGATAATGGTAGGGTAAATTCCCAGCCTTGGTTATAATGAGTTAATTAAGGCAAGGCCTCTTTAAAATGCTTTCTTTCCACTTCTCTTGTATCTGGACAAAGTTGCCTCTTCTCAGAGAAACTTTAAAATGCCTTTGCTGCTTTATTACAATCTCTCACCCCTATGAAGTTCATTTTGAATGTTATTTCAGTGTCATTTGAAAATCTAATAAAGATCCCCTCTATCAGGGAAGCTTCTAGGTGTTGGGGCTATATAATTTAGGAAAATAATAAGTGCAATTTGATATGGATACATGAAAATATGCACAGCATGAATGAAATTTCTGGAGAGAAGTTACTCAGGGGCCATCTAATGAGGTTGAATGGTAGAAGATCTGGGATAGAGAAATGTTTTTTACACAGCACACAGTTGAATTGTGGAACTTCCTTGAAGAGGATTGATGACAGGTGCCAGTTTGAGTGGCTTAAAATGGACTTAAACAACCAGGTAGTTTCATACTCTCTCTGTGATAGGAACCTGATGGATTCCAAGTGCTTAAGAACTGCAAGAAAGAGCTTTCTACAGTCTCTCATAGATCCGTGTCCTTGGATGAAGGGATAAACAACGGCATTTCTCTTCTGCCTTATATATTAATGCAGGCCAGAGAAAATTCTATGATTCTTTGAAAAAGTTAACAAGTTTAAGATGGACCAGCAGTTCAATACAATGAAAACTAGGAGAGTTGATTATGTTGCGGAGAAGAAAGTGGCTAGCTATCTCTGCGAGGGACCGTACAAAGTGCTGACATAGAGTAGTAGCACCATAGAAGACTGGTGAGAAGATAGTGGTGTGGACCCCTTTTCCCCTTTCTTCATATAAGGCATATTTTTGTAGAAATGATTACTTAGCCTGCAGAGGAATATGTGTGTAATCTAACAAGCTTTGAATTGTAAATTCTTCCACACTCACACTTAAGTTACTTAGCAAGCAGATTGCATCATTGTGCTATAAATCCCTCTTGCCTTTGAGCCTTTGATCTGTATTCCTACTTGTAAAAATTAAGATAAAGATAACAGCATGAGCAACTAAATCTAAGCAGTGGCAAGAGTGGCTGCCAACCAGAAACAATATTTCCCATAAAATATTCTTAGCAAATCAACTGTATCAACTGTATGAGCTCCCAAGTTATTGACAATTCCTTATTTAATGTATCTTTGGCAGAGGGCCAATTATATGGGCTCCCAAGCTATTGACAAGATATGTCATAGATGATCCCCAGGTGTTATCTGTCTTACTTAAATGCATCCCTGGCAGGCGTTCAACTGCCTGAGTTGTTATGAAGTCATTGATACGATTTGCTATCAAGCCATCCACAGGTGTTATTTGTTGTACTCCCTGTGTCTTCAGAAAATTATAAAAAGGTGGCAAAAGCCCCCAAATATTTTGAACCTCAGTGTTGACTGAAGTCGTAGGAGGAAGATGCACAACTGCTGGCTTCAGGAGTCCATCTGCTACTGTCGGCCTTACGAGGTAGACCAGACAGGAAACACGACCAGATGAGCTAATTCTACTATGTTGTAAGGTTACAATTAACAGAATCTTGGAAGTCTAAATGTACTTCTCGCCCCCACCCCCTTTATAGCCCTAAAACTAGGGAGGGTCTCTTCTGAGCCTCCTCCCCCACCCACCTTCCTGCAGTGGGCTAAGCTGCCTTTTATCTGACTGTTCCTTTAGTTGCATCTCATTGCCCTGTCTCTCAAGGTCATTCCCACATACAATAACATCTGCCATTTCTAGGGTTTCTAGCAAGTTGAAGAGATTATTTCTATATGTTTCTTTCTCTGTAATTTTCTTAACATTCATTCGATACATAGTTGTTGGCATTTTACTTGGTCTATTGTCACTGAATCATAAAGAACCTATTGGGGTCCTTGGTGCTCTCTGAGCCTTGTTGTTTTCTTGCAGACATTTCATTGCCAGACTAGGCAACATCTTCAGTGCAAAGAGGGAGTGGGCCTTGCTCTCAGTTTATATACCGTGAATTGCCCTGCTTGTGTTGGTAGGGGTGTTGTTCTCTCCTTGGGAGTTCTTTGATTGGGCTGTTGTTTGCTGCTTGATTGCCTGAGTTAATAGTTCCTTGATTAGGGTGTATTGTGCTGTTTGATGGTTCATCTGGTGTTAATCCTAGTGTTGATTTTTGCCTATCTGGGTGTTGATTGCTGGCAAGGGAGTGTACTAATCTTTTGGCTTTTCTATTGTCTCTTTTGAATGGTATGTAAATGTTGTTTACCTCTATGTGTCTGCTGATGGCTGCTTTGTCTGAGTGCCAGGCTTCCAGGAATTCTCTGGAGTTTTTGAATTTGGTTTGGTTTAGGATGCTCACAGTTTCCCAGTTGAAACTATGGTTGAGTCTGTCCATGTGTTGTGAGATGAACGAGTTCTTATTGTGTTTTCTGACTGTTAGTTGGTGTTTGTGGATGGACTCTGCTAGTCTTCTGCCTGTCTGTCCTACATGGTGGCTGTTACAGTCTTTACACTGTATGTTGTAAATAACTCCTGTTTTTTCTTCTTGGGCTATTGGGTCTTTTGGGTTACTTAATATGTTTTGAAGAGTTTTAGTTGGTTTATGTGCTATGGTGATGCCATGTGGTTGTAACAGTCTGTTGGTAGTTTCTGAGATGTTTCTGATGTGTGGCAGTGTTATCCTTTTCATAGTTTCCATTGGTTGGGTTGTAGTGGGTTGGGTGGTAAGGCACTTTTTGATAAAGTTGAGCAGGTATCCATTTTTTTGGAAGATGCTGTACAGATTATCTTTTTCCTCTTTCTGGTGTTCTGGGTTGCTGCAGTGCGTAAGTGCTCATCTGAATAACGTTCTTACACAGCTTCTCTTGTGGGAAGTTGGATTGTTACTTTGGTAATAGAGCACTTGGCTGGTGTGGGTAGCTTTCCTGTAGACCCTACAGCTTTCTTGTAGAACCTACTGGCTTCTGGCTGGCCAGGGGTGGCCAAACACAGACCTTGATGCAAATGTACATAAATACAAATCTAGCAGCAGTCATTTTGCTCTTTTGCTATTAACTGGCTGTGTAATATTCATATCTCAGAATTAGGATATGTGGTTCTTATACTGCTCCAATTCTTAGCAATGATGAGTTTTGGAAGAAGGAATCCTGTACACATATGGTTTAGAAGATGATTTAGACATTTCTTTTCACATCATTTTTGGTTCAAGAATTGAGCAGTTCTAATCATAGCAAGCATTCAATTTAGATTTTAACTGTTCATAAAGATGTATTTCCTTACAAATATTCAAAGGCAGCAGTCTTCCCCATTGTTCTGTTTATATATTTTCTGTTCAGAATCTACTGAGAATTTTTATTTTGGACTTTAGGGTAGCCTTAAATCAGATCTTGTAGGAAGCAGGATATTGACTATAGCCTTCCTATCTCTATGTCTCTAAAATAATAACAGCTCTCAAAACCTATATCTAGGTCCAAGATCAAAAAGACTGCCCAGTATTTCCCCAATTCTTAACAGACTGTGTGGTCTGTTTTGAGCAATTAACTCACTAATTCTCAAAGGTAAACAAATACTGCAGTAAACTTCAATTTTCCAAATTTGTATAAGGCATATTTCTTTTACAAAATGTCTTCTTCAACTTAGCAGGCATATATATGTGAAATAAACAGACAATGCTTTATTGTAGAAATGCAGCTCCAGATATTCAGCGTCAGTGAGAACCTGTACCAATAATCCAAACTTTTCATATTTAGAGATGAATTTAGTTTGTCACAGTAGCAGTACAACTGTATTGTTGCTTTTCCACAAAAATTAGCCACATATTTACCATTTGAATTCATTAATCTGAACTCATTAAATTACTGGTACAATATATCATATAACTATTGAATTAACACTGGGAGTAATTTTGTTAATTGGCAAGCATCATTTCATAAAGAGTGAAGTATCTATTTCCTAACCAAAAACAAAAACCAAACAGAAATAATTCCTTTTCCTGATGTATTAAGGGAGATTTGGGCGGGGGAGAACTTTACTTAAACTATTTTATTCAGGTGATGTCAATTGTTTCCAGTAATTTTTAATCAGGTCTCACAAGCTTGGATTAAACCATTATGTTACAAATTAATAGCATAGCAGCATCCTCTGGGACAAGGCAACTGGCTTTCTCTATGGCATTAGTGTAGTAACCAAGCTCTCTATCACTGACACAGATAGAGCAAATTGGCATGTGATTGGCATTTGTGGTTTCAGAAACTCTGTAAAACTGTCTCAGGGGAAATTAATCTACTTGCTGAACCATTGACTTAGCCCTGATTAATGACTTTAGTATCTGTCGTCAATATTTGTTTATTTGTTCTTTACTGGTATGAACAAATAGGAGACGAATAACAAATCACAGCTATTTTAGCTTGGGCAACTTGGTCACATACATTGCCTGTGACCTGATCACAATCAAAACGTTTTGTAAAACTGTCTACCCCAGAATGCATGCTTGGGAGAGTCAACTTTTCCCCAGTGACTCCAAATGGGGTAAGATTATACACCACTCAAAAGAGACAATAAAAAAGCTAAGATGGAAACAAAAATACCGGAACACATCCTATCCAGCAGCCAACACCCAGATAAGCAGGGATTAACACCAGACAGACAATCAAGCAGAAAACAATACCCTAATCAAGGCACTACCAAAGACAAAACCACACCCCCACCAACACTGGCAAGCTACTGTATATAAACAGGGAGCAAACCTCATACTCACTAGCACTGATGATGTTACCTAGTTGAGTAATGTCTGCAAGCACGCAAGCTAGCTCAGAGAGCACCAAGGACTCCACAGTTTAGCCCTGAGCCACATAGATTCTCTTCTATTGCAGTAAGATTGGAATAGAGAAGGAGTGTTAATATGTTTTCTAAAACAGATTAAGGTTCCTATGGTAACTAATCATTTTGGCTGGGTGAAGAGGTTGAATTTAATTGTCCCCTTTTCACGTGTTAATGGTTGGATTGCCTAAGGGGAGGAACTTGCCTGGACTTGGTTTAGTTTCAGTTTTTCCCTTCCGTGTAGGCTTGCAGAGAATATGCAGCTGATAGAAATCTCTCCTCTCAGCAAACAGCCTTTAAATATGTTTGTTTTTTGTAAATAAAAATATTTTTATAGAAATGCCTGGTGTGTGACTTTTCTGATCTCTCCTGGGCCAAATGCTTTCTAGCACTCTGCCAACAGGTTATGGGCCCAGTAAACAGCCCAGTAAAACCCAGAGAGAATAGAGAGATCAGCTCCACACCTCATGCACAATTTAAAGGCAGATAGCAAAGACCTGTGAAGATTTTCTTTGGAGCCACCTGGAGATTTTGCAGCAACTGCCGATCTACAGGACAAAGAAGCCAGCTGAGGTGACTTGCAAAAGAAGGAAGAAGCCATGGCTACCTCCCAGCCCTCAGCGATAACTCTGGAGAGCCTATCAGAGACCAACTATTTGAATTGGGCCCTGAAGATGGAGATGTATCTTCGCAGAGAGAATCTTTGGCTGCCAATTGATGAGCAAACCCCCCAAAATCCCAGTGCTGAATGGCTTAGACAGGATGAATGGGCTAGAGCCACCATTATCCTGGGAGTTGAGGACAATCAGCTAGTCCACGTGCGAGGTATGCAGTCTGCAAAGCAACTTTGGGACTCTTTGAGAGACTTGTATGTAAAGGCAACAGCAGGGAGTAAAGTTACCCTGACAAAAAAGCTATACAGCCTACCTTGCAGAAGGAGATAGGCTTCCTGAGCACCTGCATTATATTCAGCAGTTGTTTGTTGAGTTGCAGGAGAGAGGAATGGAATTTACACCTCTCACAAAATCCTATATCCTCCTGTCCTCACTGAATGAAACGTGGGACACGCTGATTTGTACCCTGGTGGCTATGCCTGAAGGAGACCTCACCCCATCGTATGTTACACAGCACTTACTTGCTGAATGGGAGAAGAGAGAAGAAAGATCCCCCCCCCATCTCTTCTGGAAAGCTGCAGTACCATAAAACAAGGGAAAAGAAGGGAAAGGAAGTTGAGGCCACAGCGCTAGCCAGCCAGCAGTGCTTCACTTGTGGTTCAGCTGGACATTTGCAGAAAGACTGTGCCTTGAGACCCAAGAGTAGAAAGACAGAGAAGAAGAACACAAGAGCAACACAAGAGAAGGCTCTTCATACAAGCCAAATTGCACAGGTTGCTGAGAAGGGTAATTCTGATGTATGGGTGTTAGATTCTGGGGCCAATTGTCATTTATGTAACTGTAAAAGCTCTTTTGTGTCACTGTCTAAAACTGAAAGACAAAGTGTATCTTTGGCTGATGGATCTGTGACCAAAATTATGGGACAAGGTGACTTGTATTTATCCTGCTTGGGAGAAACTGTAAAAGGTGTCTTGTCTGTGCCAAATTTACAATCAAACCTTTTATCTGTGGCACAATTGGCTGCAACAGGGTATATCATAACATTTAAGAAAAATGGTTGTGAGATACGTAAACATGGGAAATTGTGTGCTACTGGTATGTTAAAAGACTCCTTGTACATTGTGCAAAATGCAAGGAAGCCAAGCTGCAAGGCTGCAGTTGGCAACACGCCATATCATTACCAATGTGTACACCTGATGCACAGGAGATTTGGTCATGCTAATTTCAAGTATATAGCACAAATGCCACAGCTGTGTGCTGAACTAAAAATAAAACCCTGTGACAAATACTTATATTGTGTAGTTTGCAAAGAATGCAAAACGCTAAAAGCTCCTGTGAGTAAGCACAGTGACAGAGTTACAACTAGACCTTTGGAAATTGTACACTCTGACATTAGTGGTCCTTTTGCTCCAAGTCTTGGACAAGCAAGGTATGCAATGACCATCATTGATGATTTCTCAAGATACACATTTATCTACATCTTAAAACATAAAGATGAGGCATTTGAGAAATTTAAAGGTTTTGTGACGTGGGCAAATGGAAAATTCCCTAGGCCTGTATCTGCACTCCAATGTGATAGAGGAGGAGAGTACCTTTCTCACAAATTCAAAAGGTTCCTAGTGGAAAAGGGGATAGAACAAATTCTTTCTAACCCTTACACCTCTCAGCAAAATGGTGTTGCTGAAAGAAAGGGCAGAACCTTGCAAAATGCAATGGAATGCATGCTTAAAGATTCTCATTTATCTTTTAAGCATTGGGGAGAGGCAATATCTACTGCCTGTTATGTACAAAACAGATTGTATAACTCTGTGATTCAGGACACTCCATTCCATTTGTTTTATGGTGTGAAACCAAAGGTAAACCATCTTAGAGTGTTTGGTAGCACTGCTTGGGTTCATATTCCAGAACAACAGAGAAGGAAAGGAGGCCCCACAACAAAGAAAGCCATCTTTGTTGGCTATGAACAAAGCCAGAGGAGCTACAGGTTCATAGTGGGAGAGAAATTAATAATTAGCAAAAGCACTTCTTTTGCTGAACAAAACTGGGGGAGATTAAATTCTAGCTCTCCAGTTGATCTGACCACCACAAGAGAACAGCAAGGACGTGCTGATGGTGATCTTTTGCCTGATGAGGACATTAAACCAGAAAAGCAAACTGAAGATCTGTCTGATGAGACAGATGCTTCTCAGGAAAGTGATAGGAGTCAAAATTTAAGCCCTGTATTACCTCGCAGATCTCAGAGAAGTAATAAAGGTGTTCCTCCATCACGTTTTCAGGCTGAAACAGTAAAGGCTTTTCACATATTCACAGAACCTGAGTCTTTAGAACAAGTGAATGCTTTACCACCTGAGATTGCACAAAATTGGCATTCTGCCATGCAACAGGAGTGAGCATCCTTGAAAGAAAATAAAACATGGAAACTGGTAAATCTACCTCCCAATGAACGCTGTCTAGGTTGTAGGTGGGTTTTCAAACTGAAAAGAGATGCTGATGGCAAAATCCAAAAATATAAAGCAAGGTTAGTTGCAAAAGGGTTCACTCAAAGGAAAGATTTAGACTTTGACAAGACTTTGCACCAGTTACTAAAGGTGAATCAATTAGATTACTGTTAAAAATTGCTGCACTCAAAGGAATGTCAGTTCACCACTATGACATTCAAACTGCATTTCTCTATGGTGATTTAGACCACAAATTATACATGCAGCAACCCCCTGGCTATGAAAAAGGGGAGAATCTGGTCTGTGAACTGCAGAAGTCAATCTATGGGTTAAAACAAGCTGCTAGATCCTGGAACCAAAAATTAGATGAAAAACTGCAGAATTTTGGTTTTGAAAAAGGAAAAGCAGATCCATGTGTATATATGAAGAAAGACAAACAAGGCTGCATGTATCTGTGCATTTATGTTGATGATTTGCTGCTGTTCACATCAACAGAAAAACAAAGGCTTGATTTTGAAGCCTGCATGAAAAGCCATTTCACATTAAAAAGCCTTGGAACTGTAACAAATAACCTAGGTTTGGAAATACACAGGAAGAAGGATGGTAGCTTTCTGTTAAACCAAAGGGGAGATAATGTTAAAATAATGTGAATGGAAAGACATACAGAGTTGTCAAAGAAAATTGGTTTGTGTCTTATTCTGTAGTATAAAAAGGGGAGTGTTAATATGTTTTCTACTACAGATTAAGGTTACTATGGTAACTAATCATTTTGGCTGGGTGAAGAGGTTGAATTTAATTGTCCTCTTTTCACGTGTTAATGGTTGCATTGCCTAAGGGAGGAACTTGCCTGGACTTGTTTTAGTTTCAGTTTTTCCCTTCTGTGTAGGCTTGCAGAGAATATGCAGCTGAGAGAAATCTCTCCTCTCTGCAACCAGCCTTTAAATATGTTTGTTTTCTGTAAATAAAATTATTTTTATAGAAATGCCTGGTGTGTGACTTTTCTGATCTCTCCTGGGCCAAATGCTTTCTAGTACTCTGCCAACAAGGAGGACCAAGAATCATACAAAGATGTGAGAGCAGTTGTTGGAACTCACTTGATCTGTTTTAAGTCTTAGCTTCAACCTCTTACTTCCAAGGCCAGAAACATCAGTGTTAGAAAGCTCCCAATGGGCATGAGCATTGCATAGCTCAGATCCTAGGCATCCCTGTGCTCCAGCATATGCCAATAGCCTTTAACATTTACACCAGCTACAATATTTGTGTCTACTGGGAGAACTGTATTTAATACATACCTTGCCAATTTTCAAATCCAAGTCTGACAGAAGAATTGGGTTGTTCTATATGTAATTCTAAGGAGGCAGTCTTGCACAGTGCTGAGTTGACTAATGAGCTGTATGGGTGAAAAAACTATGATCACATCCAGACAAAATGGAAGTGCTGTATGTAAGCAGAAATAGCGGCAGTTCTGGGACTGATTGTTCTAAAAGAGACTGTTTGAGAGTGTGTCATAATCCTTCAGAGTCTCCTGTGGAAATGATAGCAAGAACTGCATTTGCGCCAATAGCTTTAATGTGCCACCTTTTGTTAGCCAGTCTGATTTAGCAGCAGGTGGTTCATAGCTTGGTGAAATACAATGGTTTGAGTTAATCATCATTTATTTCTTTGTAAGGTTGCTTATAAACTCTATATTTGTAGATATCAGGATGGGGTACTGAATTATGTTGATCTTTTGAAACAATACCATAAAACACCAATAATAACAAATAGAACAATAAAGAAAACACAGCTTTTTTTTAAAAAATGTAATCAATAAGAACAAGAGTGTAGGTAACTACCCAAGTCTTAGTACCAAAATAGAATAAACATTCTTCTGGAATGCTTGGAACCTTCAGTCGGTACAATATACAGCAGCTAGGCTGCTAAACATTATATGACGTGAGAAAAGTATCACAACAATTACATCAAAAGGTCTGTATTGATTGTAATTTGTTTTCTAGGCTCAATTAAAAGAGTTGGTTTTATCACTTAAAGCCAAAACTTGCCCAGACTTTTTAAGGATCTATTTATCTCATTATTACCTGTCAGATTATTGTGATACACAGAAGGGAACCTTTTGAGAACAACATGCATCACAATAATCTGCTTGTTGCCATTTAAGAAAGATTTTATTTTATTTTTCCTAAATTGCTCTTAAATTATGGCATGCATTGCCTCCAGAAGGGTAATTGGCGCCTACTATTTTTTGCTTCACAAAAGTTGTTAAGACTTTCTTTTTTTACCATGGCTTTATAAAAGATTGTAATCTTTTTACTGTTTCAAGTTTTGAATTGTTATTGATTTTTAATGGTTACAATATTTTATTTTAGATGTGTTCTACACCACTTTGATGACTTTGATCAAAAAGTTGACATAAAACATTAATAAATATATCCTATAACTGCCGACATATAAATTTGATGCCTTCTGCTAGAACGTTTTTCTTTTTGGAGGCAGGCTATCTGAGATACAGTAGGTTGGATGATCTGTCCTCAAATAAAGAAGACTTCTACATTATGAGTCTTGCCATCATGTTATTTGCATGTTGACTCTTTAAAAAAAGAGAGAGAAAGAAAGAAAAGAGACTTTGCAGCTATTTTTTAATGGCGTCACCACCATGTTTTAAAATAAAGAAAATGCATTGTGGTAAATTTATCACAGAGGACATCTTATTGTAATTCATTTGTTATTTTATTTACATACATACATACATACATACATACATACATACATACATACATATAAATAAATCCCTTCTCACCCCTATGGCTGGTATGTATCTTCTTCAACCTTGGATCCTCTGCCAGAGGCCTGGGAGTTTGAGGGTTCTGCACAGTATCTTAGCTGTTCCTAGCATTGCACTCTTCTGGACAGAGAGCTCTGATGTTGCTCCTGAAATCTGTCGGAGCCACTCTCCCAGCCTAGGAGTCACAGCCCTGACTGCCCCTACCACCACTGGGATCACTTTGGCCTTCGCTTTCCACATCCTCTCTAGTTCCTCCTTCAGGTCCTGGTACTTCTCCAGCTTCTCATACTCCTTCTTCCTGATGTTGCTGTCACTTGGCACTGCTACATCTATCACCACTGCTGTTTTCTGGTCCTTGTCTATTATCACGATGTCTGGTTGATTGGCCAGTACCTGCCTGTCTGTCTGGATCTGGAAGTCCCACAGGATCTTAGCCCTGATATTCTCCACAACCTTCTGTGGAATCTCTGATCTTGACTTGGGAGGGTCTAGCCCATAAGCTGTGCAGATGTTCCTGTACACAATATGTATACAGTATAAAATATATTAACAAATATATGTGGGGATGACTACTTTGCCACTTATGTGACAGTAAAGGCACAGTTAATATATCTTAGACTCTGGAGTGAAACAGAAAGCTGAAATCCCATTTGAAAGCTATCAGTTTTCACCCATCCTTTATATCTTACTGATAGGTCATCTGAACACAGGGGAGAAGGCAATGCCATCTCTTGTATAGATCTGCCTGCTGATGAACTATTTTTAAGCTAGTTTAGGGTCTTTGTCCCTGATGAGCCCATTAACCACAGAAAACTGCTTGATGCAGTTCACCAACTACATAGGTCTGTTGTTTCAAAATCACAATACAATGGCTTCTTTAATTCAGTTCTCAACTCCTACGTATACTACTTAGAAATATCCACAGCTGATCAACATTGCTTTCTCTTTATGGTAAACAGAGAGCTTCCAATCTATTACCTATATAGTTACCAGAAAGATGTCTTGTCACACCTTAGTCACAGATGTATATGTATGCTCAGAATAGCAAAGGAGAAGGGAAAATAAAAAGGATAAAACAAAAGAACAATAAAGACCAGCAGATAGAATAGAACTGAACCAATGACCCCTTTTTCTTCACTCCTTTTATACTACCTGGATGAACAAGGTCTTTTATATGTCTCTGAATCTAAATGTTATTATAATTTTACAGCCTTTTCAGAAGGGAGAGATTGGGACAAATTGGCTTCTTCTGATCTCTGGAGTGCTATCTTCTGATAACAATATTCCATAAGACCATCCTCCATGAGAATGAGCATTTGGCTTTTAATCACTTGTTATCCTAACCAGTTTATGCACACCTTTGATGCAACGTCACTGGGCTGCAACAGAATGTTCTCCTGTTCATTCTAACACGACATTTTTCATCAAGCCGACCATTAGTCTGATCTGCAAATGAAGCAATCATTCTGGCATGACTTTTCCATTAAGCTGATCATTTTTGATGTAGCAAACAATCATTTAATATGTTCAAAATGACTGTTTTCTGCTTAGGCACAGACATTCTGTATCTGATCAAGCTCTATATTTTCTCCCATATTTTGTGTCATTAGCCAAGACCTGCAATATTGACACAAGGCTTTCCACTTCATTGCAGTGATAGACAAACCCACCAGATTCTTAGTCCTCCATTTGTGTAAGCAGTACAAGGCTTAAATTGCAGCTATGAAGATAACAGTTTAAAAGATTTGTGCTAATCTCTGGGCTATTTTTAAAAAGCCATCCACATAGAAAATCAGTACTACAATATAGAAAAGTTAATTTGCAGATCAAGAACTTTGTGCAAAAAATCCAGATAGTGTGTGTGTGTGTGTGTGAATTAAATGTATTGCAAGTTTAGAAATTATGTCTCATCATTAGCCACATGGCAACATTTAAATGTAGAACACATATGTAGTTAATGTCTATTTGCTGAGCTTACTATAACTGTGACATTGTGTTTGTATGTGTACAGTATGCACCATTTCTAATAAAAATTATCATTGTGCCCACACTCAGTTTGAGCCAAAAGCCTGATGAAATAAAATTAACTTGCTTGCAGAAAAGTAGGAGAAGGAGAGTTGCATGTATTACCAAGGGGAGAGAAATCCTGAAAGCTGGAGCTACTACTGAGTAGGCTGGCTGCCTTGTCCGTACCCCATGTATCTCAGAAATGGGGGCACTGTCAGCAGGCCATCTTACAATGATGAACAGGGTAGACAGATTATAGTCCGGCAGTGTATTGCCTAATGTAACCTGATGTTGTGCAATATAGGCTTTAAAGGTAACATCTGGCATTTTGAATTGGGCCCAGAAGACTACTGGTAACCAATGCCACAACTTTATTATTTGGCATGGGTGAGATTGATCTGCCATCATTGTAGCCACTACATTTGGCACCAGCTGTAGCTTCTAGGTGATCTCCAAAGGTAGCCACACATACAGTGTATTGCACTAATTCATATGAGTGATGATTAAGGTATGAGCTACTGTCATCAAGCAACCTGATCCAAATAGAGCCATAACTGCCACAACAGTTAAAGCCCTCGCCCCCAGCTGTATCTTTTACTTGCTGTCTAAGCCAGATCCAAGAGCACCCCTGTCATGGACCAACTCTTTTATGGATAACCCACCCTATCCAGAGTAGCTATTCAGATCAATGATGTTAGTATGGCACTTGATCTACCAACAACCAGCAACCCCCTCTTAGATTTAGTCTAAGCTTGTTTTGCCCCATCCCAATCTCCACAGCCCTCCAAGCACCAATTCAGAACTTCCAGAGTATCTCCAGTTCAACCTAGGGTAACAGTGCACAGCTGGATATCCTCAGCATATTGATGACATCCCATCCTAAACTGATGGATAAACTTCTCTAGCAGTTTCATCTGGAAGTTAAATATCATAGGGAAGAGCCCTGAATCATCATATTCTCCTTCTCCTTCTCCTCTCTAATTGCAGCAACTCTCTTTCTACTTGCTCCTTAGCCCATTTCAACTTCTCTCCCTCTCAGCAACAGTAATCCCATCTATTCTCAAACTGATCTTACCACCTCCCGGGCAGTGCTCAATGCCAATGCAAAGGGAGCATATACAATCATGGCCCTTCCTCTTTGGCTTGATGTTTCAGCTGGTGCAGGACCTCATCATTCAAAGACAGTCAAGAACTTCATATAGGCTGGGATAGTGTTCCAATTCTATGATTCTGTGTTTCCTTGCATACATGATATGGGGGTTGTGTGGGAGTTCTCAGGTTTGGACAGACAAAATGGCAGTGCCCCAAATCTCCTTATGAACCAGTTAAGTTTTACTCATTTCAGTCATATAATTGCAAGACAGAAAGATTTCAGTTTCTCTGAGAGCTTTATTTTTACAGTTAGATAGCTATGTAAGTCACATGCACTGAAGCAAATAAACAAACAGATCCTCAAATCCCCCCTCCATTCTTCTGACTTAAAAGCCATTAAAAGGTTACAATGCAATAAATGTATGAACTCAAAACTCTCAATGTTCTGCCATTCAGAAATTATTCCCCAGTCTGCAAATAATGCTTCTTTGAAAGTCAGGGTGTTTAAGCTACTATTATGTACATAGCTGTACTAAATCCCCTTTAGAGTTAAAGGCTTCAGGTAAATCTAACTGGCTGTAATAGGCAGGAGGAAGAACCTTGAGGAACAGGAGGAAGAACCACAATCAGGACAACAGGCAGATAAAAGGAATTTGGCTCCAAGTCAGAGATATTATTTGAGAAAGCATCTCAGACTTGACTCTCCCTAGTTCTCATGAAGATAAAGCTGGGGTGTATGTGTATTCAGGCCTTGCAAGATTCTGTTACTGCAACCTTATAATAAAAGTTTGTATTCATAACTTTGGTTGCCTAGTCTGGTTTACCTAGAAGGGTTGCAACTGGCAGAATATTACTCTTCAATTTCTCTTCTCCTTTTTTCCACACTGAATAGACTTGAACATCAAAGCATAGTCCTCATCCATCTTAGTGCTTTTCCCTTTACCTAGGACATCTCTTAAGTGGTCTTCAGTTCACCCTAGAACCAGTTTTTATTCAGCAACTAAAATGGCTAAATCCAACTTGGTTTGCCAGTGAAGTACTTCTTCTCCATCCCCAACCCCAACATAACTTCCTCCTGCCACATTCTTAGCCCATTTCACCTTTGTTGAACTCCCTAACATGGGACATTCTCTCCATATGTAAAAATCTTATCTGTTTCTCTCCCAAATATTTCCTAACCTCAGATTATCATCTACAAGTACAAAATCATGTCTGGGTAATAACATGACAAGATGGCAAAATGTTTTTATCTGCTCCATCTATCACAATACCAATAATTTATCAGAAAATGTAAAGTTTCTCAGTAACAACTTGTGCTATGAAGGAACTGCTCATAAATTTAGGATTGGCTAATACATGTATTGTGCTTATAATTTCTGCTATGAGTTTTATACTTTTATATGTTTTTATTATTTTAATGTTGTAAGCCACCCAGAGTCATATATTTGAGATGGGCAGCTATCTAAATCTAGGAAGTCAATAAAATAAATAAATATTGGTGATAAACTCAGCAGTGAACAAGGAAGGGAATGTATTCCAGTTGACCCTTGTAAGTATCAGAAGCTTTAGCTTTTTAGGATTGTCACCTGCATATAACTGAATGGTAACTGTTTTCAATAAATATGATCAATTCCATTAGGGTATTAAACATGCCAGTTTACATTTCCAATAGTTGGTATTCTCATACATTAATCTAATTTAGAATTACACTTTTGGATCAATGTAGAAAGCAAGTACCACACTCCATTTAGGACATAATAGGAAGTGCAAACATAAATGAACTGGGTTATTCAAATACATTTACCTGTAGGGAATAATTATCTGGTTAATTTCTTTGCTAGTTAGGTAGAGGCTCAGAAAATTATGTTCACCAAAATTTTGAAACTAACTGTTCATTCTAAGTTCCAGCTGTAATTGGACCCTGCAGTGTTAGGAAAAGAGGTATGAGGGAACATACTATCTTCTCCAGCTTAAATTACATTTGGAGAGAAGGAAGAACTTTTGGTTTTGCAGTGCTGTTCATCTCATATTTTAGGTGAACATTACAAGTAATGTAATGTTCATGGTCATGTTTGGCAATAGGAAACTCAGCACCATTGCTAGTTAAGGCTATAACTAAAACTGCACAATAGTTAATATTTGCACCAGCAGTTTATTGGTTTAATGTTCAGGATGTATATCGTAAAGAGATACTGTATTCATATCATCTGAACAATATTTTTATAGCAAAGTCACAAGTGATGTTTTATTTTAATTCTAAAATCACAACTGGCATGCAAGATTATATAGTGCATATATTATGTTCACAGTTTAGATTTTTCTCTCTCCTTTTTTTTTTTCCTCTAAACATTGCTGCGGTGTGTAATGGAACTATCTGTTTTCTATTTTGACAGTCTAGGCTAGAGGGTTTTTTTCAAGGACTCTATAATTATTACCTCTATAATTATGCATTTAAAAGAGATGTTTAACTAAAGCATGCTTGGAACTGGAGGCTTGTTTCAAATACCAAAGTCATGTGAGGCACTGATTTACCTATTATTGAAAAAAAAGGTGGGACACAATCACATTGTATTGCTGTAAATTACGCACAATTGCTTATTTTGTTTGAACTTTAAAGTGTGACATTTAACTTTCCTTATTACAAAACCAGCCAGCTGTCAGTCATCCAGGAGGAGTTCATGTCATTTTCTTTAAACCAGCATTTTGAAATTATCACAGCCATCTTAACTCTTCATTAAAAATAGAACTGTTTATGTCCCAGTTCCAAAAAGGTGTTCTTGGGAGGGATGAGCAATGTTGGGGGTGTATGCCAGGAGTATATATTCCCAGCAGGGTCACCCAAGGCATGAAGGTCATCCCAGCTTCCCAGCTAAAGCAAGCAGGCAGCTATATTGGGCAGCAGTGATATAGGAAGGTGCTGGAGGCAGATGATCACTTTAGTGACAATGGCAAAGGCATCAATTCATACTCCATGGAAGAAGGCATGGAAGAAAGCAATGGTAAACCACTTCTGTACTTTCACCAAGAAAAACACATGAATAGAAAATAAAATATCAACATGGTAGATAGCTTCAGCCTTTTATGATTAACCATCAACAGTAAAGGACCAAACAGTCAAATATACCACAGACTAACACTTGGTAGAGCAGCCATGAAGGCCTTGGAAAAGATGTTCAGATGCCGTGATGTGTCTACATCTGTGCAAAGACCAGAATACTTCAAGCAATGGTTTTCCATGTGACACTCTACAGAAATGAAAGTTGGAAGAAGCAAGATACAAAGAGTATTAGTGCTTTTGAATATGGAATATTACAAATATTATTACGAATAGAGTAGAAGACTCTTGAGACTGCTATGCACAGCCAAGAAGACAAACCAAATCAACCCAGAGTTGTCACTCAAGGCACAAATGACCAGGCTCAAATTATCCTACTTCAGACACATTATCTAGCTCTCTAGAGAAGCCTCTAATGCTGGGAAAGGTGGAAGGCAACAGAAGAAGAGGATGACCAGTAGCAAGATGGATGGACTCATTTACAGTGGTGACTGTAGGACTGAAGAACCAGGTTAGGGACAGATCATGACGGAGAAAATCTATCTATGAGGTTACTAAGAGTTGACATCAACTTGATGGCACATAATTAATCAGTTAATAAATCACAAAAGTCCTAAAAGCACTGCCTTTCTTTCCATTATGTCAAAATATAATTAGTTTGTACTATTTGTATACCATCATTATATAATCACCTAATTCTTTTCTTGATTCCTAAATGGCTAGATTTACCAAATTTACCAAATTTCACCAACATTAGAGCCAAACATAAAGCATTTCCCACAATTCTAATAAATAGATTATTAACTTTGCTGAATCCAAGTTAGGTCTTATAGGCATATAAAAAGGTAACATTACTATAACTTCTAAGGAATTAATTTCAAGTTTCATAGTCATGACTAACTCAGGCATCATTCCCTGCATGCTCTCTGGGTAACCAGTGCTTTGGCATTTGCTTTGCATACAGAAATAATCCCTAGCCTTTTCAAATAGGACTAAATTCATATAGTCACTACCTCTTAGTGTAAGGAATTCTGGAATAATTGAACCAATGATTACTCAGTAGAAGACATCTTTCACTCTCCCTGATTTGTTTTTTTACTTATTTATTAAATGTACAGACATAGACTAAAAGAGCAAAAAGAATTTATATAAGTCAGAGGAAGGGAATTAAAACATAGATTTAAGAGGCAAAAGAAAGAAAAGGAAAAGACAGTAACAAAATAACAACAGTAACAATGTTTAAAAGAGGGCCTGTCAAGCTACTTAAGCATAAAAACTGTGGTTCAGTCTTGTCAGACCCACCCAGCATCTTCTATTGTGATCACTATGGCACAGAATTTCACAATTTTCATGGAAATTTTGCTGGATTAATAACTCAAAAGGAAAAGCATAATTCTGATTGCCTCAGTCAGGTTGCTACTATGTGAGTTGAGGTACATAAAGGTGTTTTGATATAGCATAATTTTCATTGGGAAGAGGTGGTGATCATTATATGAGGTTAATTTCTTTCATAGCCTCGAGTCAAAAGCCATCTTCAGATCAAGGAAGTCAGCACAGCATGATCCCTGAGGTAAGCTAGAGTTTTTTTTCTATCAAGTGGTCTGGTGTAAGACACTGGTCAGCAGTTGAGTGACCTGGTTGAAGCCAGTTTATACTATGGCTAAGACTTTCTCTTGGATCATCTAGTTACAAGTTTATGATATATGTGTTTAGAGTATAGTTTGATCTTTAGCACACTTATAGGAAGGTAATTGACCAAATGGACTTGTCAACATTTTACAGATTGGAATTACTATAGAACAGCACCACTTTTTGGGCATACAAGTAAATAGAGATATTAGCATGGTAGCCCATCATTCAAGGTTTATTTTTAATAATCATGGGAGAATCAGGTCCCCTCTGGCCACTTTTCTTTTTTCACTTGGGCACTAAGCTTCTCTGAAGTGCCCTGATGTACTGGCAGTACTCAAGGAAGAGCGGGGGGGATACCTTAGCATGAGATCACAGTAAAAGAACATGAGAAAATGTTTTGTTATCCTAACAAATATCTCCCTTACCTTCCTCCTCTGCTGAAAAACAAACAAACAAACAAATGCCAATGTGGAATAAAGTTTAATGCAGTCATATTTCATTGATGTCATACACATATGGGGAGCAATCAGCCATTTCTGTGATTGCATCTCATGGAGAAAAATACAGAAAAAAATCAGAGAAATGACAGATGCCTTTTTCTGTATACAACTAGTTACCTCTACATCCCTGCCTGCTCATACCAAAATATGAAAGCATTGTCGGTGCAAACTGGTTTTAACAACAAAATAAACCAGCAATGAGAAATCAAATGATTTTTTGAGCATGTAAAAATAGGAGCATGATGAGTATTCTGACTGTGAAATCTTTGTGACTCAATTCTGCTATCTTTAATTTGAGCAGAGGTGGCCACAATTGTAATCCTCATTTCTTTGAACTCAATTTATTCAAGCAACTGCAATTCTAAACAAAATACAAGTGGGAACAGAATTGTGCTGGTGGTGCTTAACTCAATCAATAGTAGAACTATTTTTTTTCTCCAGTAGCCATATAGATTTTTTAAAAAGTAAATTGAGGTCACTGTTGTTGATTTAGAGTTTTTCACATTTAGAAATCTCATTGTCCTGCTATACATGAAAAGAAGGTCTAAGTCTGCTTCGGTCTCTTGCCTCAGTCCTGTCCATTTAAAAGAAAACTTTGTCCTATAAACGGCATGGTATCTGTATACTACTAAAACTCTCATGTCTGTTTGTCTATTTGTAACCTTCAATTTGGTGAAATGGTGCATAAAGGGGAGGGGGAGGGAGGGAGGGAAGGAAGGAAAATTTGCAACCCTCCCTGCCAGCTTTGCACAAGGAAAGTCAATGGGGAAGCTAACAGGAAGTTGGAAGTTGCTCCTGCTCCCACTGCTTTTTTGCCCACCCATGGTCATTCTGTTTTTTTGTTTAGGTAAGGATATATCCCTGAAATGATGACCCAGTGGGTCACAGGTTGTCTAGTAAATATCTGTTAGTGCCAAACGAAAGCCTACTTCAAGAAGTAGAGGAAAGCAACACCCATTTGTAACTATAACTGTAATTCACATCTGTCAGTCTACAAAATATAGGTAGGCACTATCAATATGCTTTAAAGAGTTGGGTAAATGTCTGTAAACACAAAGGCCACATTCCATTTCTTTCTCTTTTCTAAACTGGAAACAATGTCCTGGCTGTCAGGTCAATTCTTTGATAGAAAAGAAATTATTTAAATAGAGCCAGATTGGGATAATCATGTATGGATTGAGATGGCCCTTCACTTTATACAGGATGAGTGACTGCAAAATGAAAATCAACTGTAAACAAACTTTTGTTTTAAGCTTTACTTGGGAAACTCCAACATCATGTGACAGAATCACATTTCTTTGAAAGGCTTAACGCACAGGCGTGCACAATTGTGTCTGGGAGGTGTGATTTCCTTAGCCTTTGAATAGCATATCAAAGGGTCCATTTTAAAAGCTGTGGGTGTGGCTTGGATAGATGCTAAATTTGATTTTCAATTTATAGATATTTATATTTACTTAAAATGTCATTACAGCCAATTTGGTGTAGTAGTTAAGGCACCAGGCCTGAAACCAGAGGACCGGGAGCTCTAGTCCTGCCTTAGGCACAAAGCCAGTTGGGTGACCTTGGATTAGTCACTCACTCTCTTGGCCCTAGGAAGGAGGCAATGGCAAGCCACTTCAGACTTAGACCTTCTTTTCATGTATAGTAGGACAATGAGATTTCTAAATGTGAAAAACTCTAAATCAACAACAGTGACCTCAATTTACTTTTTAAAAAATCTATATGGTTACTGGGGAAAAAAAAAAAAAGGTCTATTATTCATTGAGTTAAGCACCACCAGCACAATTCTGTTTTACTGCAGGGATTGTCCAGGAAGTCACCAGGAGTCAGCACTGACTTGAAGGCACAAAAAAAAAAAAAAAAAAAGGAAAAGAAAAGAAAAAGAAAAAGAAAAAAGTTATTAATCCAATTCATGCCAAATACAAAATATTACTCTGATTCCACTTAACAAACGAAGACACCATAGACATCACTAAGTTGTTGATGGCATAATTTGCTTCTTATCTACTTGTCAAAGCATGAACGTGCTACTATCTGAACCTCTCTGATAATCTGGATGACATGTGGTTCTTGCATCTATGCAGATGCTGAGATCTGCAGGATGGCTCTAAGAGGTTGCTTCTCCATTATAGATAGTGCCCTTCATTCTGTTCAGGAGCTTTGCTGTCTTCCTCTTTATTTTCTTATCTTCCTAAGTTATAACAGATGCATCATTGTCTCCTTGGGGCACTACTTTTACAGCCCTGATCAAGTTACCATGTGCTAGGCTGGGATAGCTCTGTCAACTAAAGAAAGTAAGTCATTTGATCTAATGGCCCAGTTGGATGAAGACACCTGAGAATCGTCTTGTAAGGATTCCATATCACCCCATAAATGAATTGTAGAGATTGATTCTATCCTCAGGGAGTTTGGGGATGAAATCAGTGTGCCCACATAAAGGAAAATTAGTTTACCATTACTGACCTTACAGTAGCTTATAGTTTTAAAAAAAAACAGGTTTAAAACTATAGTTGCAATAACTTGAGAGTAAAATCAGTGGAGCACACAGTCTTGGTTTGTGGCTTGTATATTGATCTGAGAGAAACCTTTATTTCCCCTTTATTGATTTTCTAACCAGGTTCTTTAAACTACACATACACACACACACACACATCCCTATACCAATTTTCTCTTATCCAGCTCTAGGCCCAATATGATTCTCACAATAACCATGTTTTTTTTACTGCCATGATTAGATATAGGAAAACTTTTCTGAATGATTTGTTTCCCATGAAATATCAACATGTATGCTATTTTCTTTCTTTCTTATTATGTTGTTCACTTTGGCTGTAATAAACTTTCAATTCCATTCAATATAGTTTACAAACTGTGTGTTTAGAACACACGTGTACACACAAGCTAAAAGTCAGATTGCCTCAGGTTATACAGACCTCTTTAAATGTTCAAGATGCCAAAGGAATCTGATAAAAGGCTTAAATGTTCAAGCCACATCCTTCCTGGCAATTTAAAATCAGTTAGGAAGGACCAATTTGTCCAATTACTATGATAATTATTTTTTTTACTTTGAGAAGGAATTTTTTGAGGCTTTTGAAAAAAATAAACTGTATAAGATTTCCTTGCAGATTAGAATCTCATTAAATGGCTAAATCACTTCTTGACCACAGTTAACTTGAAGAAAGAGTCAGTATAATAGCATTGCCCTTCCCCAAAGCCAAGATGCTTCTGTAATGTCTCTTCCTGATACTTATTCTGCTAAGGCCTTTGCTAATGCTATTCCTGTTCTTTGTAAATTCAGCTCATTTTATCATGTCCTGGGCCAATGCAGCTGGAGGATAGTTTCCCCTTAACTGACCTATACTTAGTCACATTTTCCTTCTCAGAGCTGTGTGCCTGAAAGTATAATTTTCTTATTTTATCTTTACTTTACTTTACTTTTTACTTTACTTTACAGTGAGAATGCAGTGGATTTAGTATTCTTTTAGTCCTGTCTGCAAAGACTGGGAGGCAATGCTTCCTGCCTGGATTCAAAAGAGAACCATTTTAGATTTGTGTCTCCATGGGTGCTGTTCCTCGTACACTGTCCGGAATGCTACTCACATTCCAGTGTCCTTTTAAAAAGACAATTGGAAATAATAGATCATTATTTGTTATGTGATTGCATTTGGCTGCCCAGGATTGCTGAATCCTGACAAGTTTGTCCTCATACTACTCAATTGTGACATCAAAGCTAATTATAGCAATGAAGGCAAGCATCTCAAAGGACATAGATAATTGGAATGCTTCTCTAATTCTCAACCAGAATTTATTTTAAACGGCTTGGCATTGTTTAACTTATGCATTAAGAATGCTCTATTGGCCATTGTTCATTTGTTTCAGGTCCAGGTTTTCTAAGTATGTGCAGTTATTTCAGCTTTTAGTTAAATTGTGTTTTCCTCATCCTATCTCTAGCTTTTACAATTAGTGTTTTGTTCTTTTTTTATATTTCCAATGCCAGTTTCCTCAGAGATAGGAACCTGGACAGAACCTGGATTCCTTTTTTCAGTGCAATTATCTGTTCCCTGATCAATGTACTGGCATAATTTCAAAGAGTATATATGATATATACAACCTCTATGAAAGAATGAATGGGTGCCCAATTCCTATAGTGACCAAAATACTGAGATCCTTGTTTTCTTCTTTATTTGTTGCTTTACATTCATTTTTTCCTCATCTTTATGCATTTCAGATCAATAGGACAAAAACAAAGTTGAAAACTAATATTCCTATTTTCAGTTTGCAAATAAATTAATGCATTTATCAATTAAAATGAATAAATGGGTGCCCTTATTGGGATTTCCCCTAGGTTCACATTTCTTATCTCTGGGTATGAGTCCTTCAAAGTCTTCTATATTTGATGTCACTGGAGGTTCACATAACTTTGAAAGTCTCTTAGATATTGAACAGGCTTTAGTCCTGCTCAGTTGATAGTCAGTGTCTGTATACAGTTCAAGATACACAGAGCTGTGAACTGATCTTCCCTCCTCCAAGCCACACTGGAAGCACTAGTAAAGAGGCAATCTCCCACGAATAAAATACAAAGGCTTCCCCATTAGCTGGAACACTGATCATGAACCATCTCAGGGTATCACCAAAAGAGTACTATTTTCTATACCCATCTGCAAAGGAATTACTAAAGCCACCTCAGTTATCAACATCCAAGCCCTTCCTTCTACAGATTAAAATCCTCCCTCTCATCTTATTTGGGAGTACTTTTTAAAATAATTCTAAAACAGGATCTTACTTGCCACATTACATACTCTGTGATTCTCCAGCCTGAGAAATGAAAAAAATGTCCAACAACATTCTTAATGGCAGGGTCACCAAATACCCAGAAAAAAACAGACATACCAATACATGCTTCTAACTTCAAATTTTCCAGTAAAGTTCATTGGATCTGGTGCATGGACTGTAAATGTTACATTTTCTATGAAAGCTGGATAAAAACTGACAGGTTATTGAGCAACAAGAATGTCTTTCTTCCATTCCTGGCAATTTTTCAAATGTTACTGAGGCATTACATTCTATCATTCATTCTCTGTTGTGATCCATGATTGACAGGCTACTTAAAATATAAAGTACTAAAGTCAATTATGAATAGCCTCATGGATACCTGATAGTAACTATAGAAGGCTAGTATTGGTGTAGCTGTGTATAAAAGTTCATTTTTTGACTCATTTTCATTTTGAATAAAAAGACAGTAAAAAAAAAATCCCTTCCCTATTTGGTATATGCATATTCAATAATATAAACATTAGAGTGATGCTGGCTGGGAAATTCTGGAGGTTGAAGGCCACACATTTTAAAGTTGCTGAGGCTGAGAAACACTGCTCTGTACTCTACTGCTGCTTGTGGCCACTAGGGTTTAAGGTCCTGAAGAGTCTATGACTCTGAAGTCATATTTCTAACAATTTATTCTTCAGGTCTTTCAATCTTTCCTGAACATCAGTCCACAGTTGACCAATGTGAAGAAGTGAATGGATTAATTCCCCTTTAAAAAGCACCCTCCCTCAACCTGCTAAATATAGTATTGAATAAATAGATCTTTGTCTTTTGTGTGATTTAAGTTGCTCAGTATTATTTAATTAACTCTGGACTTCTAAAATTGTCTGTTATCTTGTGTCTCTTAACATTTGGGTTTACATTTAAAAAAAAAATCAAGTTAAATTTGTTTTGATTGTATGTTTAAAGTAATAATGGTAAAGTTGAAACTAAAACTTACATTCATATTCTGAAAGTATAAATTATCTTGCAAAGTGAAACATATTCTGATGCAAAAAGAAAGCCTGCTCAGGAAAAAAAAAACACACCATAGGAGACAGAAGTGAAAATACTGAAAATATATGTGAAGATTTAAATAAAAAGTGGTTATGAAATACTTTTTGAGTCCATGAAATGAGCTTTAAAATTTAATTTAATTAAGATCTATTTTTGTTGCATTGACTTTTAATGATACAGCTGAACATATTAAGTTCAACGATGAGCAAGGCTTTTATCATGCCATTTTCAACTGAGCCTAAGCCACACCTCCACTTGACTTCTAACAAAATGTTTGTCATGGAAAGCAAATGTTCAACCTTACCAGGTTTTTCATGGAGAGGGGTGAATGATTCACCTTGAGGGTGAAGGAGGCGTGAACCTGGCCTAATTGATTGCTTGATTACTGGCTAAAAGGAATGAGACTGGATGGCCCCAGGAGAGGACATGCCTGCCTATATGGATTGTTTTCCTGCTGCAATGTTGTCAATAGAATGGATGTTTTAAATTCTAACAGGAGCCTCTATTTAAAGGCAAACGTCTAGAAGGTGCATCTAATACTTGCTCTCTGATAGTGTCAATCTTCTCAACCTCATCCCACTTTCCTAACCCCCCACCCCCATCACCAAGTTTGTAGCCCAATCTTCTGGTCCATAGTGCATTTTCCAAATTTTTTCCTTTCAACGATACTGATTTGGTGGGAACTTCTGTCCACTCCAGCTCTAGTAGATCCTTACCATTAATAAGAGAAATCAGTACGGGACAACTGTTGATTTGGTAATCTTCACCAACAATTTCCTGCCTTGAAATAGAAGTTTTGTAGGGAGAGGATATTAGTGCATTCTATAGGCAAGATCCTAGGTTTGCTAGACACCTGGTAGTAAAACACAGATCCTTTATTCCTTCATGTGGAAATAAGTCTCAGGGCAGTACAGTAGATATGGATAGCATTGTAAGGTAGGAGCCAGCAAATCCATGTGGGCTTGTTCCTAGTACTCACCTTGGAATTCAACATATAGATTCACACATTCTAAGGGTCTGCAGACTTGGTTTTTTTGTGCCACTACAACTAGTTCCTTTGTACTATGCATAGCCATATTTCAGATTAAAACTGCATCTTGAGCTTAAATATCTATCTGCAGGTGGGGAAAAAAAAATGTTTCTTTTTTACTCATTAAACTGAAACAACCTGCAAAATTCCTGGGAAATGTTTCCACTGAGTTCCTCAGGGGCTCCCACAGTTAAAGAAACTAAATCCTGGACACATTCCTATTCCTTTTTTGTTCCTACTTTCTCTTCTCTTCCTATTTTAACTTAGCTGTGATCATAAAATTACAGAGTTAGATAGCGCTATTTAGACTGTTGCATTCAACTCCATACTCAGTGCAAAATCCAATTTAAAGCAACGCAGGCTACATAACTTCTACTTTAAGTACATTCATTTATTTATTTGTCTGTCCATCTCACAACCATGGTTTTGGGTGGCATACAGATGATGAAAAGCAATGAACCATAATATAACAGGAACCTAAAGTTGTTGTCGTTGTCATCATCATCATCATCATCATCATCATCATCATCATCATCATCATCCTTGTAGTAGTATAAGCATAGCATATTTTCTAGTCCAAAACTTTATGTTTTAATCCATATAGATCACACCAAGTAATCCACCAACCTCCTGACCCAAGTGTCTGGTGGAACATGCAAGTCTTCAATGCCTTACAAAAGGCCAGGAAGGTCAAGGGACCCAGAGCAAAAGAAACCATTTTTTTCCATCAGTCTTCAAAGTTTCCAATATCCTGATCATCTTCTTGCCCTTTTATGAATCATTTCCAGTCTATCTAAATCTTTCTTAAGCTATTATAATGGCAACTGGATATAACATTAGAGGTAGAATCTGACAAAATCAGTGGAACTGTTATCTCCCATAATTTGAAAACTATGGCTCTGTCGATGCAACTTATAATTGCACTTATCTTTCTTGTAGCCAGATCTCACTGTTGGCTCATATGGTACATGTGACTGAACTTCCAACAGGCATTTGATTTCTTTTTCCTACATGAAAAACTTTATGCTTATCTCTAACTTCAATTTTTTTTCTCTCTCTCCAGTTTTTTTAACAAATAAAATTCTTTTAAATTTTAACTGCTAGGGAATTAGCTGCTATTTCATATGATTTTGTGTCAAATGCAATTTTGATAAATATTTTCCTCCATTAAAAATATAAGGACTTTGCTGGACCAGGTAAATAGGGCATCTATTCCAACAGATCTCCAATTGCCAACTGGATTCATTCAAGAAATTTATGAAGATGAATAAAAGACATTTTTTTCCACAAGTATTGACTGTTAACAGCTGGTTTAAATGTTTTGTCTGTTATTCTAAAGGCAATACACATCTATATATACTGGTAGCCATTGATTGATTCTCTATTTTGATTACACTAGTAAAAGAAAACACAAACTAAATTCAGAGAGGAAAAGAGAGATAGAAGTCTCTTGTGGGAGGAGATAGGCAGTGGCAAAATTTGAAAAAAAGAAAAAGAAAGAAAGAAAGAAAGAAGAAAGAAAGAAACAGTGCAAGGAAAGAAAAAGAAAAAAAAAGAAAATAGTTAAAGAAGTGACTTCTGATCTTCATCACAAGTATAAAAAAACTTATTAACTCTTCACCCAACTTCTGAAATCATAAAGTCTCAAATTTCTGTTGTAACTTAAGATAGACAAAACTATTTAGTTCTCATGAAAGGCTGTTTATTTATATAATTATTTCCAAAATCTTATAGCAAAAGTCCTAATATTCCAAATTTGTCTGGTCTCTTAATTTGTTTATAACTTTCTTGGTTCAGAGTCTTACTTAGCTTTTTGCCATTTATTTCCAATTCTTTAAATTCTTAAGCTTGTAGTTATTTTTTCTTTTATTCAAGAATGAATGCAAACTCACCAGGTGGCTTTTCAGACTTGTCATTTTGAAGATCTCTATTATCCTTAAGATAGTTAAACAGGCAATTTCCAAAAATGCTTAGAAAGAGAGGTTACTGAACCCAGTGTCCTTTAAAAGGCTCTGCCATGGTTGAGAGCATGATGGCTTCTCTTTGTCTCCCAGTACACAAAGCCATGGAAAACAGCTGTCCTGCACTCTCCTCACAAGGTGCAGCCATCCAGAGTGCATGTGGGTCATCTCCTGTCCTCTCATTATCTGGAGGGTTCCATAGGATTGGTCTACTCACCAGTTTTTTTAGTCTTTGCTGTGGTCATTGTCTCCACACATTTGGAGACATGCTAGCTCACCATTCCTCCCTCGGAAGTCTGCCATTGATTAATTCTCCAAGAATTTTTTCATTTCTTTTTTAAAACCTCCTAAATTAGTGGGCATCACAATATCTAATGGATTAAATTCCAGGTTATGTATTGTGTAAAGATATAATTATTTAAATTAGTCTTGAACTTCCCCACATTTTATGGGGAAGGTGACCCCAAGTTCTATTTTCTATATCACACATGCATTTATATACTTTTATCATGTTCCCACTTCCTTGCTTTTCAGTCCAAGCTAAAAATCCTTAAATGTTTTAGTCTTTTCTTGTAGATGACACAAGAATCCTCAGGGTGGGAAAATGGTGACCTATGTGTCATGATGTCAGCAAACAAATGATATGACATATATAGTTATTTCAGATGTCATTACATAAGCATTACAAAGCATGCACTTTGAGTAATGATGGACAGGTCATTTTGACCTCATTATGACTTGTTACAGATGCTGGTGGTAGAAGAGGTCATCTAATCATTTTGGTTTCTCTTTTTTTAACCTCACCTTTTTTAGTCCCACAATATCCATCTCTTCCTCTATATCAGGGTTTTTCAACCAGAGTTCCGTGTCACCCTACAGTTTCACAAGAAGTCACTAGGGGTTCCATGGGAGATCACGATTTATTTAAAAAAATATTTCCAATTTGGGCAACTTCACATTAAAGAGGTGAGTTTCATTCTTTAGGTAAGTTTCATTTTTAGTTTAAGAACACTCTTAATGCATATAAACAGGTCTATACATGAAACAAATATAATAATTTTGTAACTTCTGGCCTATATTTGAGCCTGAATGTGCAGGGGTTCCCTGAGGCCTGAAAAGAATTTCAAGGGTTCCTCTGGGGTCAAACCGTTGAGAAAGGCTGCTCTATATCATTAATAAAAATGTTGAGGAATGCAGGTGCCTCAACTATCAGCATATGAAAATATATACATTGCTATTAAGTCATTATTTTAATAAGCCTCATACATTTAACGTACATTACTCATTGAAAGATGTAGTTTTCTTAGTTGCTTCATTATATACATTTCCTAATTAGAAATGCAAAGTTACATTAGTACTTTTTTTTAAAAAAATCTGCTTTTGCCTTATAAAAATGGGCATAGTCTTTCTTTTCTTCTTTTCCTTTTCTTGATTTCCCAACCAGTTTATAAAGATAACATGGTATTTACTTATGCAGTGATGGCATAAGTAATTATCAGGATGTACTGTATACAATGCAAGCCTTGTAGTTTAGCCATCAGCTCTATGAAGGTGATGGTGCTAGAAATGCGCGAGAGAGAAATAGAAAGAGAGAGAGAGAACACAAACTAATGAATAATTCAGAGCCTTGACTTAAAATACTTGGTTATTATCTCTTTGTTCCCTTTTTACTTTTACATGCCAATTTGGAACAACAATTACCTGAGTTTTAAAAATTCCTGAATAGCTCTTTTTTTTTTTTTTTTTTAAAGTAGTGATCAAGAAGATTGTATAATAAAAACCTGTTCATTAAAGTTCTTCTGCAGAAAGCTAATGGAGGTCAAAATACTAACCAGACTGAAGGAGTAGAACTATATTTTCAGTAGAAGACCTTAAAGAGAATGGAGAGTGCCCCAAAACAGCAAGCTGCCTTACTGTGTTTTGAAATAAGTAAGCTACTACATGTGATCTTCTAAAGAGCCCAATATAAGTAATTTAGAGTCTACATACATTAATTCCTCTTGAACTACTGTATATGCTTAATTTTTTATGGACAGTGCTAGTCTGCAGCATATATCTTGACTGTTGGTTCCTTTACTGTTGATAGTCAATCCTAAAAGGCAGACGCTACGCACAACTTCAGTATCTTCAGTCTTAGTTCTAAGGTTGGTTACTGTATCTGTTATCATGGGTTTGGTCTTCTTTATATTTAACCTTAGTCCAATTTTTTCACTGACTTTCATCACTAGAGATTGCAGATTATTTACATTTTCAACTATCAGAGTAGTGTCATCAGCATAGTGCAGGTTACTGAAGTTTCTTTCTCCAATTTGAAAGCCATGGTTATCTTATTCCCATCCAGATTCCATATATATACAGTATATACTGTATGTATGTATGTATGTATGTATGTATGTATGTATGTTCAGCATCCAGGTTGAATAAATAAGGGAGGTATACAGCCTTGTCTCACTCCTTTACTGACCTGGAGCCATTCTGGAGCCATGGCAGCTGGGATGACTTTCACGCCTTGGATGACCCTTCTGGGAATAAACTCTTGGCATAAACTCCCAGCATTCTTTGCTCATTTGTTCCAGGAAACCTAAATATTGATATTTTATATGTTATATATTTTATAGTAAATATAATAAAATAATATGCATACACAGAAGGGTATATATCTGGAATGGGGGTTGATGGCATGGTTTTTCCATTATGAATGCCTGAGTGAAGCCACTTAACACCCATCTTCCTCCTGCCTGCTTTTGCAAATGTAATGTCATGAATATTTATTCCAGAGGAAGTCCCATTCCAAGCGATTGGAGGCACACCTGCAGCTGAGCACTGCATCCTAAGTTTCTTTATTAATTCCCACACAGCTCAATGAGGCTCACTACTAAGCAGATGTGCATAGGAAGCCACCTTGATAATTAAGTAGACTTCCTGGGTATATGCACATGCATATGCACAAATACTCTCTGCAGTGTGGAAAGTGAAGTGGATGGGAGGGACTCACTCTGATTTATCTTGCAGAATTAGAAATTTGTAGGAGTTTGGGATGGGCAGGGAGTTGGGCTTTATGTCTCTGTGTGTCTGCAGGTAGCAAGGGAAAGATAGTTGTCTCCTGTGTGGAACATTTTCAGTGCGGGTGATGTAACCTTTCAAGTCCTAGTTTGAAAAATCCCAATTTAAAGTCTTGTTTTGAAGGCAGTTTGACTGAATTTCTGAACTGAATCAATTTTCTGAACTGAAACAATTATTCTAAAGTTCCTTGCACATGTGCAAAAGCCTTTTTCTTCAGATGTATAAAACCAAATTGAATCAGCCCAATTTTACAGCTGAAACCAAAGCTTCAAAACCAAAGCTTCAAACTCAACTTTCCAAATAGATTCAAAGTGTTGAAATGGTCAAATAAACAATCAGTAATTTGCATCTGATTGGAGCCAATTCACAGAGCTACAAAATAGGACTGAGCATCTGTAAGCTTTTAAATTCTCTAGAAGTCTTTAGGGGACAGTGGCTGTAAAAAGCAGAGATAAGGCAGAAGCAAGAAAGTTCAGATGTTTTAGCCATGGGGCCAGCAGTTCCAAGTCAGCCTCTGGATGGAAGTTTTAGACTGAATGCAGTTGTAGACAGATGCTTCCCATGCAGATCTGAAAACATAAATGCTATTAGTCCTTAGTCTCAGGGAAAAATAACTGCAATTTTGAAAGAATTGTGAGTTCTGCAATAACCCCTGGAGTACTGGTAAAGAAAAAGAAAAGAGCCTTGAAGCACTAGGAAGAAGCTCATAATTGTATGCAAAGAATTCTTCCAGGCTATTCCTTTTCATGTTGCTGTCAAATACTACAGAGGAGTTCAGCTGGTGGCTCTCTGCAAGTGAGCATCTTGTGGCATATATATTTTAATGGCATCAAACTAGCACTTGGCTAAAGGATCAGTTTTGTTCTGGAAAAGGCAGCCGTACCATATATTCAAAACTACAGAGAAGAAGGGACAAGAGACAGAACCTTTTTGTTAACTTGAACTGGAAATCAATTAAATCCCACTGCATGTATGAGATGAAAATGAACGGCATGAAACCTGGAGACAACTGGCGGTAACATACAAATGCCTGCCTGGAATAAACACCTTGATAATTTCTCTAACTCCGTAAATCCTGGGCATAGACCAATTCATTAATGTCACTCTGAATAATGATTTATGACTGTGTCTTTAGCAGGAAGATCCTTCTGAAACTGCAAGCTGCTTCTGTGGCAACTGAGCTCTTCCCCCCCTCCCCCATTAGTTTGCTGACATGCAGGGTGGTTTCTTCAAGATGGTACACCATCTGGTTTCCCTAACATGCAAAACAATCATGAACAAAGGGGAAATTGGCAATGACAAATAGAAATGAAACCTCTAATAACAGCAGTAGAGACAGCTGGTGAAGCAGGTCAGTTCCAAAAAACCACCAGGAGATGTATTAGAGCAATTGACCTATTAAAAACATATGTAATATGGCAAACAGAACTCCACCAATAACCTAACATATGGAGGGTCAAGCACAAGATTATGCATAATTCAATGCATTCAGGTAACTTCAATCTGAAGTTATCTGGCATTTTGTTATAGCTATCTACTGTATATGGTTGGTGCACAGACAGCCAGATGTTTAGACTGGATTTGGCATTTTTCTCCAGCTATCGAGTCCTTCCCAAGGACTTGGGATAGGCAGATGTTGTTATTTGATGGTGTTAAAGGTATTGTTACAGGATGTAACTGGTTCCAAGTAAAGCTGCCTTTTGCAATTGACTGGTAGTAGTTTTGTCAATGCTGATGGTGTTCAAGTGGTGCTCCAGATGTTTTGGGATTGCACCCAAGGCACCTATTACTATTGGTACTATCTATATTATTATTATTATTATTATTATTATTATTGCCTTATTGCCTCTAAATCACCAAAAGCTTATAGAGAAATTGACAAATGTAACAGTTGCAGGCTTGAGCACATAACACAGTGCGTACACACTCTTGATGGGATCCTAAATAAGGAAACCTTCCATGAATGGGAAGCTCTTTGGTCCAGCCAAAGCTGTTCCTAATGGACGGGAGATGTTTTATGTGGACTCTCTCCTTTCCACCCCCTGTGCCATGTGGAGAGTGCCCTTACCACTCCACTGTGGGAAGACAATTGTCCAATCCTATTCATCAGATAGATAGGTATAATTTCTACTTCTTTGCTTTGATATCAGGTATATGATAGAAGAAGCTGTTAATGGTGCTTCTAAGTTATGGCTTCAGATTCTTTTGGAAAATGGGTGAGAATTACTTTAGACCCCCAGATACATTAGTCATGATGTGTTGCCCTTAAAAGCCAAACTCATATAGTGAGATGTCAGATGTAGTTGAAAATGCCTGTGTGCTGAACTGTTTCACCTGCAGGATTATTACAAAAGCTTTGCTTTTTATTGTACTTTAAAAAATGATGTGATAGAGGCTTATAAAACCTCTTATGTGCATTCTTTTGAATACCCCTTCCTTTTAGTTGAGGTAAAAGGCATTTCTGTAAAATTCAGGTATGGCTTTCCTGGCTATTAGCAGGCACTTTCATTCCTCATTAACTTCTCTCTCTCTCTCTCTCTCTCTCTCTCTCTCTCCTGTTAAGAAATTATGTTCGCCTTCCTGATTTTTTTTCACCTGTTTTTTTTCTTTAAGTTGTTGACCGTCACTTATCTGACAGGGCATTAGGGTACACAGTTTGCTCCTACGTCAGTTTTCAGGTTGATCATCCATGCTGATGACTCAAAAATATCATTTATTTCCTCTTGTTCCAAACTACCAAATGCCTTTCTAACTCATTCATATCATCTGAGACTTCTATAGTTTTCACAAATTTATTCAAAATGTCAGTGTTAAAATTATTGTTACACTGATTTTTTATACTGCCTTTATTTAACACCAACTACAGAAACTTGGTCTATCTTATCATGCATCGATCCTGGCACAATTTTCATATCATCCATTTTTGGTCTTCATTATTTTGTCCTTTCAAATTAATGATACATATCTTCTATAGTTTTGTTCTCTTTTTGTGCTCATTAAATAACTTTTTTTTTTTTTTTTGGCACAGTACAAAATATTTACAGCTGCTCCAAATCTCAGTTGGATAGGGAAATACATGCCACCACAATCCAGTCTGAATTTCTGAGTTGATGAAAAATTGTAATACAGCTCCAGGAGTTGAGTCAATTCCATTGTAATTTTTAAATTATTGAATCAAATCAATTTGTTTCAAAGATTCAGTTCAGTTTGATAGAAATGCATGGGAACATGCAGGAAATCTATTGAATCTTCACATCCATTTGAAGGCACCTGATACAGTTCTATGCACTGAATTAGATTCTGACCAAAGATTTGTTTTGAAGGGGTCATTCAGTGGAATGTCCTTTGAACTGAAGCTTCTAACCAAAACTTTATATTCCTCTCTTATTGGTGTAGAACTCTACCAGTTATACAAAATACCACTGAAGCTGATATTTCACCAGTAGACCTTGTTGTATCATATAAAAAAGAATCTGGCCCTTTTTATAAGTACAGTATTACATAGTATTCATGTCATTTAACTATTAAGATCTATTTATCCAGAGTTTCAATTATTTTAGTACTGATGCTTTAATGTGTGTTTCTGTTTTGTTTGTTTTTTTTGGTATTTTTATGTTGCTTTTAAGAGTAAGTTGTCTGGTTTCTTTTGAACAGAAAAACAGCATAAAGGTCAAATAAACAAACAAATGTTGGGCCATGTTTTAAACAAATATTTACATTTGTGCTTTATTAACACATCAAACAATTGCTATAATATAATGGTTGGTAATATAGCAATTCTGCCAATTAAATATACCATATGTGATCACAATATGGGAACAGATTAAGAAAAAAAAACATATTTGGGGTTTAACACAGTATTCTTGAAGTTAATCTGTTATGACAATACAGCAACTCTCTTGTGAAGAATTACTTGGTTGAAATTAAATAAAAATTCATTTTTGTTTTGTGAGAGCTTGTAATATTTTGTATAACTGTGTAAATTTATTTGAAAATTTGATTCAAATAAATTAATTAAATTGCCAAATTGATTCAAACTGTCTACCTGAAATGGATATTTTTGAATCAGTTCAATAATTTGATACATGTTTCCACATGGCAAATTCACCCTTTTCTGATTTGACAATTAAATCACATGACTTGATTCAATCTGCCTTGATTCATTAAATCTAACTAGCAATTCAGATTGGTTCAGCTTGATTTATCAAGTCAAATTTGCATCAGATTTTGTGTCATTTGTTCATTTATAGCATTTTCACATGGAATTTCACAAGGAAATTGCCAATCTAAGGGTTTTTCACCAATCTGGTGAGATGTCAACTACTACTGAGTCATTGAACAAGGTCTTACATTAGTGCCCAAGACCTAATCTAAAGAAACATGTACAGCTATGATTCTCATTGACATTTTTGGCTCAACTATTTTCTTCTTTAATCAGCAGAGCAGAAGCTCCAGTTACAAGCACTGATCTACACTGCTAAAAAGTCCATTGTAATAATTATCTGAATTCCTATGTGGGCCATTTAAAGCAATATAATAGACAACAAAGTCATCTCACAAAAGGCCATTCCAATTAAAATTGAATCCACAGTCAGTACGTTTAATCTGCTTTCATTAGTTGAGTTTTTGTAATTTATATGTATGAATGCAAATCTTCATATTAAAATATATTTCCATCCCATACAATATCAAGGCACATGTTGGAGTATAATATGATAAAATAAGAAGCCTATGAATACTCTCTTTAGCCAGCTGAAGACAACCAAAATGAATATTCTAGCAAAAAAAATAGAGATTAATTTAAGGGCTGAAATGTTATTCTGGCTGGGTTTGGTACAGATTTACTGGTGATCCTCATAAGTTTTATGTTTTCATAAATCTTGGTATCTGTTTGGGTAAGTGAGTATGTGCCTGTTGTACTTCTGTCAGTAATCTAGAGACAAAATAAGCACAATTCCATTGTATTTCCAGGTCTGTTTGACAGCTATCTGAACTGGGCAGAAACACAATCCTGCTATGAAGTGAGAAATGGAGCAGACTCTACCAATATTAAAAATAGCTTTCATCCAGAACAATATCCTTTCTTAGTTGAAATTTTTAGTCTATGTAAATTGAAATAGGGATTTTTTTAAGAACACAGGCTGGTTATGACAAATATGTTTTTTGTATCAAGCAATATTTATCCACATCCTATTTGCCCACATCACTAGAATGATTTGAAAAATCTCAGTTTGTTTTATAAGATTTCTGTTGTTGATTGTGTTTATATTATAACAGCAAAATCACATGTATATTTGACTTGAACAGCCTAGTTGAATTTGAAGGGTAGATAGTAAAACATGTTCTGCTTTAAATAGACATATTAAAAGAGGAGGAGGAAGAGGAGGAGGAAAACCAGTGAGATATATTTACAGTACAGAATATGCTGACATGCTTGGAGAATATTAAAGAAGTAAAAAAGGAAACCCCCAAACCCACACTTGATTAGCATTATAAATAAGCTTTAACTTAATCCCCAGAGTAGTGTTATTATATGAAAATACTAATTGCACATTTTTAATGGATTGATCTTTGTATTATTTGAAAGTTATAAATAATAATAATAATAATAATAATAATAATAATAATAATAATAATAGGAGAAACAAAAGCCTAAGAGAAGCTGTATATGTATTTGGAGAACTCTATTATGTAAACCAAGTGACCATGCATATTTTCATTTGGTTAAGAGAGTTTTGATTATTTACTAATGCCACATGGCTGGCATTAGAGGTATATACTGACCCCAAGTTTTGGTTTGGGAGTCCAATTCAATGCTTCTGAATGGTGTCCAATTCAACTTGGACCAAATCAAAAGCTGCCAATTTTGTCTCAAGGCTTGATGCAAAGCAAGATTTGTGCCTCCCACTTACTAGCACACATAGACACACACATAAAAGGAAAACTTAAAACATCAGCACTCCCCCAAATGTTTATCAACAGAAATTTGCGAGAATATTAGACACTTTTGAAAAAAAAAAAAGAATGTTAGCAAATGTTGCCAAAATAGATGCAAGGAATTGAGTGAGGGTCTTTTAAAATCTGATTTTGTTTTTGTTTGTTTTTAATGGCTATAATTTTGGACAAAATGTGCAAGTAAAATTACTCCTATAGTGGGGATGTATCTTTAAAAAAAACCCAGATTGGTTGAGGATTTGGGAGGGGAAGCAAAAGAAATGGTAGAAATTGAGGTTGGGGAATGATTAATTGAACTACATCAGACTCACTAAGGCAAGAAGTGTAGTAGCAAGCTTCAGAGGACTTCAGCGGATGGAAAAGGTAGTTATTCAAGGCATCTGTGAAGGTGGTCAAGGGAGGGACATATGATGACATATGTGATGATGCAATCTTGTAAATGATATATTTGCATCAGATGGCTTGACACTAGTGTCATCATTTTGATGACATCCTGGCTTGTTACAGATGTTGCTGTATATGTCTGCAGAAGGACACATTACATGGAGAAACTGATGTGAGACAATATGTGTGGTTCAATGCCACACCATCAGTTCTGTTCCAGGTCAAGGAGTCTTCTATGACCTGGGACTGGATGATGTACTCCTATTACTTCAAAGGTAGAGCTCTCAACCACATTCTCCCTTCTGTCATGTCCATATCCCTCCTATAGTGAAATAGGAAAAATATAGTCATTTCTGTAAAGAGAGGGTTTTGTTTTCACAAGACCTTAGTGATGAGTTTGGGTTGCCTCTTCAGCATCCTATTTCACCTTGGACAGCCACAGAGTCATTCTACGTCTGCTTGCCATCATCTCTGGTAATATTTGAAAGATTCTCCAAATCTCACTTTTTAAAATAAAAATCCATGTCTATCCATATTACTGAAGAGGACTTTGAAAACTATTAGTCCAAAAACAAGTGTCAACAATTTTGCAAAGCCCATTCTTGGTTTTCTCAGTTTTATGGAGCAACTACATGGCACTCTCAGAAAATTTGAACCACGATTCACTGATAACATCTTTTTTAGAGGTGGGACTAAGAGTGCTGCACAGCAGGCGAATTTGAATTATCTGCAGTTTCCATTTAATTCAGTCCTTCTCTGTGTCCTTCCAAAGTCTGAATAGGGTGCCAGGATGTGAAATGAAGGATAACAATTTGATAAGGGAGAAAAAAGTATTTCTTTCCCTCCTTAAATTAAACTTCATAGCAAGTGGGCTGAATTGATCTCTTTTTCTTTTTTTTTAAAGTAACCAGGATAATATTTGGAAATCTCAGGGCTGTAGGCTAGACTGGGAAGTAGAAAAAACATATCAAAAGAAAGCAAAACATTTCCATAAAGTTGCGATTATAATGCATAACTGAAGATATTATGTATTATATTTCATCTATATACTTACTAAAAGTTGAGCTTGACTCAAAGAACTTTATCCAAGATACATACTTAAAACATTTTGGCCATCTACTCACAGAACGTGCTTGTAAAGAAAATAACACATGTAAAGCCCAGAAAATGATTGCAATTACAGCTGCCCAAAATGGGGAGTGTTACCTGGATTGCTGTGACATCTCGGTTAACACTGGAGAAAAGAGATGTCAGGAGTACCGCAAGTGAGTTCTGATAGAAGGTAAATTATTAAAAAAAAACTGAGGCTAAAGGGTTTTTCAGTCAACATGAGAAAAAGATTATTCTATTTTTATAACATTTGTTTGTATTTAATTGTTTAGAATTGTATGTAAATAGTTCCCTTGGTAGAAAGGCAGTATATATAATTGCTAAACAGACCTTTGGGGATAAGGCAAGAATAACTTGTCAAGCAGAGCCGGAGAAACTAAGCCTCAGAGCTGTTCAGAGACAGAGATTAAAAAAAAAAAAACCTTCCCAGGAGCAGAGAAAAATCACAGTCATTTGGAGATTTATTTATTTATTTATTTATTCATTCATTCGTTCATTCATTCATTCATTCATTCATTCAATTTGTATTGCCGCCCATCTCGAACCAGTGACTCTGGGCGGCTCTGAGGTAGCATAGTATTTTTTTTTTTAATGTAATCTATTTATTTACAGGACTTATATGTCCACCTATCTCATACAATGACTCCAGGCAGCTCACAACAATCCATAAAAAAACATGGTTAAAAACAGAAGTACACTTTCCCCCAGGTGCCAGACCAAACATCCTCCCAGTTCAACCCCCATCCCAGCCCAATGCTTGGGGGGAAGATCCAGTGTGGAGCTGCAGCTGCAAGTTTGTTTCCAGCTCATTGTGCAAGATACACCCTAGTTTCAGAAGCCAATTATCTGTTTGAAAGAAGCCAATCATTTATTTGAAAAGCCATTGAGTCTAAGTCTTGTTTAAAAAAGAAGGTACTATAAGAAGGGAATGCAGAAGCCTTGAACTTGCCCATCAGGCAGTGGAACAGCTGGGCAGGGTCACAGTCTTTCCTGCATCTTTGAAACTTAATCAGAGGGTATTTCTTGTTCCCAAAGATACATCCATAATATACATTACCAGATGAAAATATTTATGAAAACCGATCTTCTGTAGCCTCCCTAAGAGCAATAGCTTACCAGTGCTAAGTGTCCTTTCTGACAGTGTCAGCATAATTTTCCCATGACCAGGTAGCTACTGTTAGCAAACCGTGGCCTTCAGATTATGCAACCCAGGAGAAGTCATCTCAGAGACAGGTTGCTACCGCACTCTATTTCTATGATGCAGAAAGCTATTTGTTTCAAATCATGCCATTAAGCTGCTGAATTATTATGAAGGCTCTCAGTGGTTCAGCATCTCCAGTAGGGTCCTGCCCTTTTGTTTCAACTAACCATGCTGGCCACTAATAGAGGGCCTTCCACCGATTCTGTAAGTGTCATCCTCCTGAGGTAACCAGGTCACCTCCATTATTTATTTATTTATATTTAGTTTACAAATTTATTCACCGCCCATCTGTCCCCTAAGGGGGGATTATATTTGTGTAATGCTGTCAACCAAGTTATGCTTTCAACCGGTCCCAGTTCTATTTTAGAAAAATGCAGCAGTTATAGAAATATACAATCCTTTTCTTCCATCTCTGCTCCATAAAGCATTCTATGGTTTTTGCGCTCTCCTGCAGTTGCAGTTTCCCCTTCCCTGGCAATTTCCAGTTTGTTTGTATTTTCCTTTTGCTCGCAGGTATCTTATTTCATCTCTGTCTAAAACTTGCTATTCTTTGGGCAAAAGACAAAAGCATTTGCTGCTTCCAAATAAATCTGTTTCCTTGACTAGCTCCCAGAAAAGAAGGGCTTTGTTTGTTTGTTTTACTGCTTAACACATATCTTTCTTGACAGCATTGCTTTTCTCGCATGTACACATTTTTTCTTTCTATTTAGTGGGGATTTTAGCTGCCAGGAACTGTTGCAGGTTCTAATAACTATGGCTTCTCAGTGATTTTACTTCATTTGGAAAGATAATTCCCCTTAAAAGATAAAAATAATAGAGCCAATCCCATCTAAGCAACAGCAACATTACTTTTCTCTGAGTGCACAACCTAATAGCACTTCTCCAATTTAAGCTCTATTTCAGAGGACCTGGGGAAAAAAAAAAAAACATAAGGGAAGGCAACTTGTTGACTCCAAGCCTCCTTTTATGCAGCCCACAGAGCCCTCGCTGAGCACTGTGTGGCTGAAGCCTTTGAGTCTCTAACCCTTTTGAGCCAGGAAACATAGGAAAGCAGCAGGGTAACCCCACTAATGGGGTTGACATAATCTAAGAACTAAACTATTTTTTTTCTCTAAAGTCCAAGGAAAAAATATGAATGAACCAATTCTGACTACTTCATCCAATGTCAACTTCCTCCATTTGTATTGTTGTCCATGACGAAAAGAAGCTAACTATGCCCCTGGCTGTCAAATGGCAGTCTATCCCCTCTTTATATCTTAACAGGAAAATGCAGATGCAGTCAGGTCATCTTCAGAAAGACCTATCCTGGTTACCCACAGAGGTTTTCTCCTTTGGTAACTATGCAAGCCTGGGAAAAAGGATTGGTTCTGATCTTTTGCACAGCTCCCTAGAATCCCAAACAGGTTGTTTCCCATTTGGCTGTTTCCGATCATTCAATCCTTCCTTCACACTTGGTTGTCTTCACATGCTTTTTGAGGTTGACCAAATTCTTCCGGGGGCATCTGCCACACAGCACTCTATGCATTCTTAACCTTTTGCCTATTTAATGGACTGACTGACAAGTTAGGAATGCTGAGCAATTTCAGAAAAGACCCAAGTAGGTTGTACCAGAATCCTCAAGTCACTGAATCTCTTATGACATAGAAAATATCCTGTTTTTCAGTTTGCTCTATCTTTGTTTTGTTTTAAACTAATGTTAAAGGATTGTATTAGCTACTTTAGACTTCCAGTTATTTTTTGAAAAAGGAGAAGTTACATGACATTTTAAGGGGCTAAAAACAGAGCTATGGCAGATCCCTCAGCTGCCTTGTACATTTAATAAAGTAAATGCAACTCACCAGCTGTAAGGATTTATTTCAAGAATCTTCTACACGGTATGAAAGAGTCAGGGAATGAATTATTTTGTGAACAGAAAAGAGGGTTCAGGACAGCACTAGCACACAAATCAGTTTCCAGCTACTTCTGTACAGGTTTTAGTTGTGAATCCGCTTTAGCTGATGTGCAATCATGAAGGGCTAAACTGCTAATCATATCCAGACAGCATGGCCAAATTACTCTGTGTGTGTGTGTGTGTTTGTGTGTGTGCGGCACACACTCACTTGTGTGCTTTGCTTCAATGAATTTTAATTATATTTGATTGACTATTTTCAGCAAAATAAAAAACATTTTCTGCTGCTGCACTGCAATTTTGTTCTGAGGATTTTATCATGCAGTCCAGATGGAATAGATGGGATGGAGGTATTTGGGGGAATTATAATAAGAGAGCAATAACATGTCCCTTTTTTTTTTAAGTAATCATCATAGAAAGTAAATCAAACACTTACACCTATCTTAACCATACCCATTCCATGACAAAAGAATTATCAGGAGATGCATGTGTGGATAATAGCCTTTCAGTATGAATCAAGAACCATTGCCAAACTCCCTTCTCATCAATGCATCAGCATCTCTCACAAGACCTTTCTTCTGAAGTTATTTCAATTCTACAAGCAGTTATTGCCAAGTAAAGGTACCAATAGACCACTTGTGCCATCTGTAAGGACAATTACTGTGGTATATGTAAGCAAACCTTATATTCCGGAGGGTAAGATCCTTGCTAATAGCTGATTCTGGAAGTACCTATTTCCTTTCGCTTTTCCCAAGTGGGTAGTTATAAGGAGTGTATTATGGAAGAAAAGTAATCTAAACCCTTTTCTTGAGATACAGTATAGATTGCACAGATTAAATCAATGCTTCTTATATTCTGCTGCATTACAAATCTCTACAATGCAATAGAACCTTATTTTTTTTTAAAGACATTCTATTGGCTCTGTGCATATTATTTTTTTTTCTTTTTTATTACTTGCCAGATGTTTTGCGAGTGCATTTGGAGGTTAGAAAACCATATAAAGACTTCTTTATTGTTCTTTGCAAACTATCCTAATTTCTTGTGTTACGTTGTCTCATTGGAGAATGCTAAAAGACTTCCAAAAGCAGCCCCATTTGTTTTAGTTCTGATGTGCCTACACTGTTGCATATATCATAACTGGAACAAGCGCTCCAGGAAGCAAGTTAGATAGCAGGGAGGTCCACGGGTTTTGTATATGGATTGTGTGTCCAATATGCATTTTTGCCTAGAGGCTAGACATGTCTACTATTTAAAAGGGCATTGATCATATCTAAGGTACACACAATCAGCTGGTCCTTTCTGAACTTATTTGTGAACCCAAACACAGTTACACTGTATACTGCATGTTATTTGCATGTTGATGCAGCCAACAACTAAAGTCAAGTACATATAAAAATGCATACATTTAAATAACTTGAACTAGAACCCCAAAAAGGTGTTTCATATTGACTGCTTCCATTTACATGTGGTCCTGTGTAAGTTTCTTCTGCCAAGAATCCACTTATTTTTTCTCTATAAGCTTTATGAAAAAGTACACATATTTTCATATGGAACTGTCCCTAACATACGCAAGTTATGTCCTTCTATCTGAAATATATTTCTCATGT